>NW_026735040.1:0-183000 GCF_949786415.1 Peromyscus eremicus | reverse complement strand
TTCAGTCCAATACACTGTAATTTCTAGGAACAGACGCGAGTTCTATTTGCACTGTGAATGGCAATGGGAGCGCAATAGTGACTTTCCTTACCAGAAAACAACTCTTGCTCGTAGGACCAAAAACTGCATGTGATTCAACTCCATTTAGGACTGGGAAACAAACGCTAGCTCGCCTTAAAAGAAAGACACTCTGCTTTTGAGAAAAGATCACTCTTCTACTCTACTGTGTTTCCTTTGGGGTCCAGAACAGTGAGCTTGCTCAGAACAAAAGAACTGTGCTTCCAACACACACGGGCCATATCTAGTTCAACTCTGCTTAGGAAACTGACAAGAACAGTAGATCCGCTTCAGTCCAATACACTGTACATGCTGGGAACAGACGCCAGTGCTATTTGCCCTGTGTATGACAATGGGAGTGCAATAGTGACTCTTCTTACAAGAAAACAACTCTTGCTCATAGGACCAGAAACTGCATGGGATTCAACTCCATTTACGACTGGGAAACAAACACTAGCTCGCCTTAAAAGAAACACACTCTGCTTTTGAGAAAAGAGCACTCTTCTACTCTAACATGTTTCCAATAGGGCCAAAACAGTGAGCATTCTCAGAACAAAAGAACTGCGCTTCCTACACACACGGGCCATATCTAGTTCAACTCTGCTTAGGAAACTGACAAGAACAGTAGATCCTCTTCAGTCCAATACACTGTACATGCTGGGAACAGACGTCAGTGCTATTTGCCCTGTGTATGACAATGGGAGCGCAATAGTTACTCTTCTTACCAGAAAAAACTCTTGCTCGTTGGACCAGAAACTGCATGGGATTCAACTCCAGTTAGGACTGGGAAACAAACGCTTGCTCGCCTTACAAGAAACACACTCTGCTTTTGAGAAAAGGGCAATCTTCTACTCTACAGTGTTTCCTATGGGTTCCGAACAGTGAGCTTGCTCAGAACAAAAGAATTGTGCTTCCTACACACGGGCCATATCTAGTTCAACTCTGCTTAGGAAACTGACAAGAACAGTAGATCCTCTTCAGTCCAATACACTGTACATGCTGGGAACAGACGCCAGTGCTATTTGCCCTGTGTATGACAATGGGAGCGCAATAGTGACTCTTCTTACCAGAAAACAACTCTTGCTCATAGGACCAGAAACTGCATGGGATTCAACTCCAATTACGACTGGGAAACAAACACTAGAACGCCTTAAAAGAAACACACTCTGCTTTTGAGAAAAGAGCACTCTTCTACTCTACAGTGTTCCCTACACTGCCAGAACAGTGAGCTTGCTCAGAACAAAAGAACTGTGCTTCCTACACACACGGGCCTTATCTAGTCCAACTCTGCATAGGAAACTGACAAAACAGTAGATCCTCTTCAGTCCAATACACTGTACATGCTGTGAACAGACGCAAGTGCTATTTGCACTGTGTATGACAATGGGAGCGCAATAGTGACTCTTCTTACCAGAGAACAACTCTTGCTCGTAGGACCAGAAACTGCATGTGATTCAACTCCAATTAGGACTGGGAAACAAATGCTAGCTCGCCTTACAAGAAACACACTCTGCTTTTGAGAAAAGAGCAGTCTTCTACTCTAATGTGTTTCCTATAGAGCCAGAAGAGTGAGCTTGCTCAGAACAAAAGAACTGTGCTTCCTACACACACAGGCTATATCTAGTTCAACTCTGCTTAAGAAACTGACAAGAACAGTAGATCCTCTTCAGTCCAATACACTGTACATTCTGGGAACAGATGTCAGTGCTATTTGCCCTGTGAATGACAATGGGAGCGCAATATTGACTGTTCTTACCAGAAAACAACACTTGCTCGTAGGACCAGAAACTGCATGTGATTCAACTCCATTTAAACTGGAAAACCAACGCTAGCTCGCCTAACAAGAAACACATTCTGCTTTTGAGAAAAGAGCACTCTTCTACTCTACTGTGTTTCCTATGGGGTCTGAACAGTGAGCTTGCTCAGAAAAAAAGAACTGTGCTTCCTACACACACGAGCCATATCTAGTTAAACTCTGCTTAGGAAACTGACAAGAACAGTAGATCCTCTTCAGTCCAATATACTGTACATGCTGGGAACAGACGCCTGTGCTTTTTGCCCTGTGTATGACAATGGGAGCGCAATAGTGACTGTTCTTACCAGAAAACAACTCTTGCTCGTAGGAACAGAAACTGCATGTGATTCAACTCCATTTAGGACTGGGAAACAAATGCTAGCTCACCTTACAAGAAACACACTCTGCTTTTGAGAAAAGAGCACTCTTCTACTTTACTGTATTTCCTATTGGGTCTGAACAGTGAGCTTACTCAGAACAAAAGAACTGTGCTTCCTACACACGGGCCATATCTAGTTCAACTCTGCTTAGGAAACTGACAAGAACAGTAGATACTCTTCAGTCCAATATACTGTACATGCTGGGAACAGACTCCAGGGCTATTTGCCCTGTGTATGACAATGGGAGCGCAATAGTGACTCTTCTTACCAGAAAACAACTCTTGCTCGTAGGAAGAAAAACTGCATGTGATTCAACTCCATTTAGGACTGGGAAACAAACGCTAGCTCGCCTTACAAGAAACACACTCTGATTTTGAGAAAAGAGCACTCTTCTACTCTACTGTGTTTCCTTTAGGGCCAGAACAGTGAGCTTGCTCAGAACAAAAGAACTGTGCTTCCAACACACACGGGCCATATCTACTTCAACTCTGCTTAGGAAACTGACAAGAACAGTAGATCCGCTTCAGTCCAATACACTGTACATGCTGGGAACAGACGCCAGTGCTATTTGCCCTGTGTATGACAATGGGAGCGCAATAGTGACTCTTCTTACAAGAAAACAACTCTTGCTCATAAGACCAGAAACTGCATGGGATTCAACTCCATTTACGACTGGGAAACAAACACTAGCTCGCCTTAAAAGAAACACACTCTGCTTTTGAGAAAAGAGCACTCTTCTACTCTAACATGTTTCCAATAGGGCCAAAACAGTGAGCATTCTCAGAACAAAAGAACTGTGCTTCCTACACACACGGGCCATATCTAGTTCAACTCTGCTTAGGAAACTGACAAGAACAGTAGATCCTCTTCAGTCCAATACACTGTACATGCTGGGAACAGACGTCAGTGCTATTTGCCCTGAGTATGACAATGGGAGCGCAATAGTGACTGTTCTTACCAGAAAACAACACTTGCTCGTAGGACCAGAAACTGCATGTGATTCAACTCCATTTAAAACTGGAAAACCAACGCTTGCTCGCCTAACAAGAAACACATTCTGCTTTTGAGAAAAGAGCACACTTCTACTCTACTGTGTTTCCAATGGGGTCTGAACAGTGAGGTTGCTCAGAACAAAAGAACTGTGCTTCCTACACACACAGGCCATATCTAGTTAAACTCTGCTTAGGAAACTGACAAGAACAGTAGATCCTCTTCAGTCCAATATACTGTACATGCTGAGAACAGATGCTTGTGCTATTTGCCCTGTGTATGACAATGGGAGCGCAATAGTGACTCTTCTTACCAGAAAACAACTCTTGCTCGTAGGAACAGAAACTGCATGTGATTCAACTCCATTTAGGACTTGGAAACAAACGCTAGCTCGCCTTACATGAAACACACTCTGCTTTTGAGAAAAGATCACTCTTCTACTCTACTGTGTTTCCTATAGTGCCAGAACAATGAGCTTGCTCAGAACAAAACAACTGTACTTCCTACACACATGGCCATATCTAGTTCAATTCTGCTTAGGAAACTGAAAAGAACAGGAGCCCCTCTTCAGTCCAATACACTGTACATACTGGGAACAGACGAGAGTGCTATATGCACTGTGTATGGCAATGGGAGCACAGTAGTGACTTTCCTTACCAAAAAACAACTCTTGCTCATAGGACCAAAAACTGCATGTGATTCAACTCCATTTAGGACTGGGAAACAAACGCTAGCTCGCCTTACAAGAAACACACTCTGCTTTTGAGAAAAGATCACTCTTCTACTCTACTGTGTTTCCAATAGTGCCAAAACAGTTAGCTTGCTCAGAACAAAAGAACTGTGCTTCTTACACACACGGCCATATCTAGTTCAATTCTGGTTAGGAAACTGACAAGAACAGCAGCTCATCTTCAGTCCAATACACTGTACATGCTGGGAACAGACGCCAGTGCTATTTGCCCTGTGTATGACAATGTGAGTGCAATAGTGACTCTTCTTACCAGAAAAAAACTCTTGCTCATAGGACCAGAAACTGCATGGGATTCAACTCCATTTAGGACTGGGAAACAAACACTAGCTCGCCTTACAATAAACACACTCTGCTTTTGAGAAAAGAGCACTCTTCTACTCTACTGTGTTTCCTATGGGGTCTGAACAGTGAGGTTGCTCAGAAAAAAAGAACTGTGCTTCCTACACACACGGGCCATATCCAGATCAATTCTGTTAAGGAATCTGACAAGAACAGTAGATCCTCTTCAGTCTAATACACTGTACATGCTGGGAACAGACGTCAGTGCTATTTGCCCTGTGTATGACAATGGGAGCGCAATAGTTACTCTTCTTACCAGAAAAAACTCTTGCTCGTGCTCGTAGGACCAGAAAATGCATGGGATTCAACTCCAGTTAGGACTGGGAAACAAACGCTTGCTCACCTTACAAGAAACACACTCTGCTTTTGAGAAAAGGGCACTCTTCTACTCTACAGTGTTTCCTATGGGGTCCGAACAGTGAGCTTGCTCAGAACAAAAGAATTGTGCTTCCTACACACACGGCCATATCTAGTTCGACACTGCTTAGAAAACTGACAAGAACAGTAGCTCCTCTTCAGTCCAATACACTGTAAATGATGGGAACAGTCGCCAGTGCTATTTGCAATGTGTATGAAAATGTTAGCCCAATAGTGACTCTTCTTACCAGAAAACAACTCTTGCTCGTAGGACCAGAAACTTCATGGGATTCAACTCCATTTAGGACTGGGAAACAAACGCTAGCTCGCCTTTCAAGAAACACACTCTGCTTTTGAGAAAAGAGCACTCTTCTACTTTACTGTGTTTCCTATTGTGTCTGAACAGTGAGCTTGCTCAGAACAAAAGAACTGTGCTTCCTACACACGGGCCATATCTAGTTCAACTCTGCTTAGGAAACTGACAAGAACAGTAGATCCTCTTCAGTCCAATATACTGTACATGCTGGGAACAGACGCCAGTGCTATTTGCCCTGTGTATGACAATGGGAGTGCAATAGTGACTCTTCTTACCAGAAAACAACTCTTGCTCGTAGGACAAGAGTCTACATGTGATTCAACTCCATTTAGGACTGGGAAACAAACACTAGCTCGCCTTAAAAGAAACACACTCTGCTTTTGAGAAAAGAGCACTCTTCTACTCTACTGTGTTTCCTACAGTGCCAGAACAGTGAGCTTGCTCAGAACAAAAGAACTGTGCTTCCTACACACACGGGCCTTATCTAGTCCAACTCTGGATAGGAAACTGACAAAACAGTAGATCCTCTTCATTCCAATACACTGTACATGCTGGGAACAGACGCGAGTGCTATTTGCACTGTGTATGACAATGAGAGCGCAATAGTGACTCTTCTTACCAGAGAACAACTCTTGCTCGTAGGACCAGAAACTGCATGTGATTCAACGCCATTTAGGACTGGGAAACAAATGCTAGCTCGCCTTACGAGAAACACACTCTGCTTTTGAGAAAAGAGCAGTCTTCTACTCTAATGTGTTTCCTATAGAGCCAGAACAGTGAGCTTGCTCAGAACAAAAGAACTGTGCTTCCTACACACACAGGCTATATCTAGTTCAACTCTGCTTAGGAAACTGACAAGTACAGTAGATCCTCTTCAGTCCAATACACTGTACATTCTGGGAACAGACGTCAGAGCTATTTGCCCTGTGTATGACAATGGGAGCGCAATAGTGACTCTTCTTACCAGAAAACAACTCTTGCTCGTAGGAACAGAAACTGCATGTGATTCACCTCCATTTAGGACTGGGAAACAAACGCTAGCTCGCCTTACAAGAAACACACTCTGCTTTTGAGAAAAAATCACTCTTCTACTCTACTTTGTTTCCAATAGTGCCAAAACAGTGAGCTTGCTCAGAACAAAAGAACTGTGCTTCTTACACACACGGCCATATCTAGTTCAACTCTGCTCAGGAAACTGACAAGAACAGTAGCTCCTCTTCAGTCCAATACACTGTACTTGCTGGGAACAGACGCGAGTACTATTTGCACTGTGTATGGCAATGGGAGCGCAATAGTGACTTTCATTACCAGAAAACAACTCTTGCTCATAGGACCAAAAACTGCATGTGATTCAACTCCATTTAGGACTGGGAAACAAACGCTAGCTCGCCTTACAAGAAACACACTCTGCTTTTGAGAAAAGAGCACTCTTCTACTCTAATGTGTTTCCTATAGGGCCAGAACAGTGAGCATTCTCAGAACAAAAGAACTGTGCTTCCTACACACATGGGCCATATCTAGTTCAACTCTGTTTAGGAAACTGACAAGAACAGTAGATTCTCTTCAGTCCAATTCACTGTACATGCTGGGAACAGTCGCCAGTGCTATTTGCCCTGGGTATGACAATGGGAGCGCAATAGTGACTCTTCTTACCAGAAAACACTCTTGCTTGTACGACCAGAAACTGCATGGGATTCAACTCCATTTAGGACTGGGAAACAAATGCTACCTCGCCTTACAATAAACACACTCTGCTTTTGAAAAAAGAGCACTCTTCTACTCCACTGTGTTTCCTATAGGGTCCAAAGAGTGAGCTTGCTCAGAAGAAAAGAACTGTGCTTCCTACACACAAGGGCCATATCTAGATCAATTCTGCTTAGGAAACTGACAAGAACAGTAGGTCCTCTTCAGTCCAATACACTGTACATGCTGGGAACAGACGCGAGTGCTATTTGCACTGTGTATGGCAATGGGAGCGCAATAGTGACTTTCCTTACCAGAAAAAACTCTTGCTCATAGGACCATAAACTGCATGGGATTCAACTCCATTTAGGACTGGGAAACAAACGCTAGCTCGCCTTACAAGAAACACACTCTGCTTTTGAGAAAAGAGCGCTCATCTACTCTAATGTGTTTCCTATAGAGCCAGAAGAGTGAGCTTGCTCAGAACAAAAGAACTGTGCTTCCTACACACACGGGCTATATCTAGTTCAATTCTGCTTAGGAAACTGACAAGAACAGTAGATCCTCTTCAGTTCAATACACTGTACATGCTGGAAACAGACGTCAGTGCTATTTGCCCTATGTATGACAATGGGAGCGCAATAGTGACTCTTCTTACCGGAAAACTACACTTGCTTGTAGGACCAGAAACTGCATGTGATTCAACTCCATTTAAAACTGGGAAACCAACGCTAGATCGCCTAACAAAAAACACATTCTGCTTTTGAGAAAAGAGCACTCTTCTACTCTACTGTGTTTCCTATGGGGTCTGAACAGTGAGATTGATCAGAACAAAAGAACTGTGCTTCCTACACACACGGCCATATCTAGTTCGACACTGCTTAGAAAACTGACAAGAACAGTAGCTCCTCTTCAGTCCAATACACTGTAAATGATGGGAACAGTCGCCAGTGCTATTTGCACTGTGTATGACAATGTTAGCCCAATAGTGACTCTTCTTACCAGAAAACACTCTTGCTCGTAGGACCAGAAACTTCATGGGATTCAACTCCATTTAGGACTGGGAAACAAACGCTAGCTCGCCTTTCCAGAAACACACTCTGCTTTTGAGAAAAGAGCACTCTTCTACTTTACTGTGTTTCCTATTGGGTCTGAACAGTGAGCTTGCTCAGAACAAAAGAACTGTGCTTCCTACACACGGGCCATATCTAGTTCAACTCTGCTTAGGAAACTGACAAGAACAGTAGATCCTCTTCAGTCCAATATACTGTACATGCTGGGAACAGACGCCAGTGCTATTTGCCCTGTGTATGACAATGGGAGTGCAATAGTGACTCTTCTTACCAGAAAACAACTCTTGCTCGTAGGAACAGAAACTACATGTGATTCAACTCCATTTAGAACTGGGAAACAAACACTAGCTCGCCTTAAAAGAAACACACTCTGCTTTTGAGAAAAGAGCACTGTTCTCCCCTGCTGTGTTTCCTATAGTGCCAGAACAGTGAGCTTGCTCAGAACAAAAGAACTGTGCTTCCTACACACACGGGCCATATCTAGTTCAACTCTGCATAGGAAACTGACAAGAACAGTAGATCCTCTTCAGTCCAATACACTGTACATGCTGGGAACAGACGCCAGTGCTATTTGCCTTGTGTATGACAATGGGAGCGCAATAGTGACTCTTCTTAGCAGAAAAAAACTCTTGCTTGTAGGACCATAAACTGCATGTGATTCAACTCCATTTAGGACTGGAAACAAATGCTAGCTCGCCTTACAAGAAACACACTCTGCTTTTGAGAAAAGAGCGCTCTTCTACTCTAATGTGTTTCCTATAGAGCCAGAAGAGTGAGCTTGCTCAGAACAAAAGAACTGTGCTTCCTACACACGGGCCATATCTAGTTCAACTCTGCTTAGGAAACTGACAAGAACAGTAGATCCTCTTCAGTCCAATATACTGTACATGCTGGGAACAGACGCCAGTGCTATTTGCCCTGTGTATGACAGTGCGAGTGCAATAGTGACTCTTCTTACCAGAAAACAACTCTTGCAAGTAGGAACAGAAACTGCATGGGATTCAACTCCATTTAGGACTGGGAAACAAACGCTAGCTCGCCTTACAAGAAACACACTCTGATTTTGAGAAAAGAGCACTCATCTACTCTACTGTGTTTCCTTTAGGGCCAGAACAGTGAGCTTGCTCAGAACAAAAGAACTGTGCTTCCTACACACACAGCCATATCTAGTTCAATTCTGGTTAGGAAACTGACAAGAACAGTAGCTCCTCTTCAGTCCAATACACTGTACATGCTGGGAACAGACGCCAGTGCCATTTGCCCTGTGTATGACAATGGGAGCACAATAGTGACTCTTCTTACCAGAAAAAAACTCTTGCTCATAGGACCAAAAACTGGATGGGATTCAACTCCATTTAGGACTGGGAAACAAACACTAGCTCGCCTTAAAAGAAACACACTCTGCTTTTGAGAAAAGAGCACTCTATTTCTCTACTGTGTTTCCTATAGGGCCAGAACAGTGAGCTTGCTCAGAACAAAAGAACTGTGCTTCCTACACACACTGACCATATCTAGTTCAACTCTGCTCAGGAAAGTGACAAGAACAGTAGATCCTCTTCAGTCCAATACACTGTATATTCTGGGAACAGACGCGAGTGATTTTTGCAATGTGTATGACAATGGGAGCGCAATTGTGACTCTTCTTACCAGAAAACAACTCTTGCTCGTAGGACCAGAAAATGCATGGGATTCAACTCCATTTAGGACTGGGAAACAAACGCTAGCTCGCCTTAAAATAAAAACACTCTGCTTTTGAGAAAAGGGCACTCTTCTACTCTACTGTGTTTCCTATGGGGTCTGAGCAGTGAGCTTGCTCAGAACAAAAGAACTGTGCTTCCTACACACACGGGCCATATCTAGTTCAATTCTGCTTAGGATACTGACAAGAACAGTAGATCCTCTTCAATCCAATACACTGTACATGCTGGGAACAGACACCAGTGCTATTTGCCCTGTGTATGACAATGTGAGGGCAATAGTGACTGTTCTTACCAGAAAACAACTCTTGCTCGTAGGACCAGAAACTGCCTGTGATTCAACTCCATTTAGGACTGGGATACCAACGCTAGCTCGCCTACCAAGAAACTCACTCTGCTTTTGAGAAAAGAGCACTCTCCTACTCTATTGTGTTTCCTATGGTGTCTGAACAGTGAGATTGCTCAGAACAAAAGAACTGTGATTCCTACACACACGGGACATATCTAGTTCAACTCTGCATAGGAAACTGACAAGAACAGTAGATCCTCTTCAGTCCAATACACTGTACATGCTGGGAACAGACGGGAGTGCTATTTGCACTGTGTATGACAATGGGAGCGCAATAGTGACTCTTCTTACCAGAGAACAACTCTTGCTCGTAGGACCAGAAATTTCATGGGATTCAACTCCATTTAGGACTGGGAAACAAACGCTAGCTCGCCTTACAAAAAACACACTCTGCTTTTGAAAAAAGGGCACTCTTCTACTCTACTGAGTTTCCTATGGGGTCCAAACAGTGAGCTTGCTCAGAACAAAAGAACTGTGCGTCCTACACACACGGGGCATATATAGATCAACTCTGCTTAGGAAACTGACAAGAAGAGTAGCTCCTCTTCAGTCCAATACACTGTATTTGCTGGGAACAGACGCGAGTGCTATTTGCACTGTGTATGACAATGGGAGCACAATAGTGACTCTTCTTACCAGAGAACAACTCTTGCTCGTAGGACCAGAAACTGCATGTGATTCAACTCCATTTAGGACTGGGATACCAACGCTAGCTCGCCTACCAAGAAACACACTCTGCTTTTGAGAAAAGAGCACTCTTCTACTCTACTGTGTTTCCTATGTGGTCCGAACAGTGAGCTTGCACAGAACAAAAGAACTGTGCTTCCTACACACACGGCCATATCTAGTTCAACTCTGCTAAGGAAACTGACAAGAAGAGTAGCTCCTCTTCAGTCCAATACACTGTACTTACTGGGAACAGACGCGTGTGCTATTTTCACTGTGTATGGCAATGGGAGCGCAATAGTGACTCTTCTTACCCGAAAACAACTCTTGCTCGTAGGACCAAAAACTACATGTAACTCAACTCCATTTAGGACAGGGAAACAAACGCTAGCTCGCCTTACAAGAAACACACTCTGTTTTTGAGAAAAGAGCACTCTTCTACTCTACTGTGTTTCCTAAGGGGTCTGAACAGTGAGCTTGCTCAGAACAAAAGAACAGTGCTTCCTACACACACGGGCCATATCTAGTTCAACTGTGCTTAGGAAACTGACAAGAACAGTAGCTCCTCTTCAGTCCAATACACTGTACATGGTGGGAACAGAAGTCAGGGCTATTTGCCCTGTGTATGAAAATGGGAGCGCAATAGTGACTGTTCTTACCAGAAAACAACACTTGCTCATAGGACCAGAAACTGCATGTGATTCAACTCCATTTAAAATGGGAAACCAACGCTAGCTCGCCTAACTAGAAACACACTCTGCTTTTGAAAAAAGAGCACTCTTCTACTCTACTGTGTTTCCTAGGGGTCTGAACAGTGAGCTTGCTCAGAACAAAAGAACTGTGCTTCCTACACACAGGGGCCATATCTAGTTCAACTCTGCTTAGGAAACTGACAAGAACAGTAGCTCCTCTTCAGTCCAATACTCTGTACATGCTGGGAACAGACGCCAGTGCTATTTGCCCTGTGTATGACAATGGGAGCGCAATAGTGACTCTTCTTACCAGAAAACAACTCTTGCTCTTAGGACCAGAAACTGCATGGGATTCAACTCCATTTAGTACTGGGAAACCATCGCTAGCTCGCCTAAGAAGAAACAAACTCTGCTTTTGAGAAAAGAGCACTCTTCTACTCTACTGTGTTTCCTATGGGGAAGGAACAGTGTGCTTGCTAAGAACAAAAGAACTGTGCTTCCTTCGAACATAGGTCATATCTAGTTCAACTCTGCTTAGGAAACTGACAAGAACAGTAGATCCTCTTCAGTCCAATACACTGTACATGCTGGGAACAGACCCCAGTGCTATTTGCCCTTTGTATGACAATGGGAGGGCAATAGTGACTATTCTTACCAGAAAACAACTCTTGCTCGTAGGACAAGAAACTGCATGTGATTCAACTCCATTTAGGACTGGGAAACCAATGCTATATCGCCTAACAAGAAACACACCCGGCTTTTGAGAAAAGAGCACTCTTCTACTCTACTGTGTTTCCTATGGGGTCCAAACAGTGAGCTTGCTCAGAACAAAAGAACTGTGTTTCCTACACACACAGGCCATATATAGATCAACTCTGCATAGGAAACTGACAAGAACAGTAGCTCCTCTTCAGTCCAATACACTGTACTTGCTAGGAACAGACGCGAGTGCCATTTACACTGTTTATGGCAATGGGAGCTCAATAGTGACTTTCCTTACCAGAAAACAACTCTTGCTCGTAGGACCAAAAACTGCATGTGATTCAACTCCATTTAGGACTGGGAAAAAAACGCCAGCTCGCCTTACAAGAAACACACTCTGCTTTTGAAAAAAGATCACTCTTCTACTCTACTGTGTTTCCTAGAGGGCCAGAACAGTGAGCTTGCTCAGAACAAAACAACTGTGCTTCCTACACACACGGACATATCTAGTTCAATTCTGCTTAGGAAACTGACAAGAACAGTAGATCCTCTTCAGTCCAATACACTGTAAATGCTGGGAACAGACGCCAGTGCTATTTGCCCTGTGTATGACAATGGGAGGGCAATAGTGACTGTTCTTACCAGAAAACAACTCTTGCTCATAGGACCAGAAACTGCATGGGATTCAACTCCATTTAGGACTGGGAAACCAACACTAGCTCGCCTAACAAGAAACACACTCTGCTTTTGAGAAAAGAGCACTCTTCTACTCTACTGTGTTTCCTATGGGGTCCGAACAGTGAGCTTGCTCAGAACAAAAGAACTGTGCTTCCTACACACACGGGCCATATCTAGTTAAACTCTGCTCAGGAAACTGACAAAAACAGTAGATCCTCTTCAGTCCAATAGACTGTATTTGCTGGGAACATACGCAAGTGCCATTTGCACTGTGTATGGCAATGGGAGTGCAATAGTGACTCTACTTACCAGAAAACAACTCTTGCTTGTAGGACCAAACTGCATTTGACTCAACTCCATTTAGGACTGGGAAACAAACGCTAGCTCGCCTTACAAGAAACACACTCTGCTTTTGAGAAAAGAGCACTCTTCTACTCTACTGTGTTTCCTATAGTGCCAGAACTGTGAGCTTGCTCAGAACAAAAGAACTGTGCTTCCTACACACATGGCCATATCTAGTTCAATTCTGCTTAGGATACTGACAAGAACAGTAGATCCTCTTCAGTCCAATACACTGTACATGCTGGGAACAGACGCCAGTGCTATTTGCCCTGTGTATGACAATGGGTGCGGAATAGTGACTCTTCTTACCAGAAAACAAATCTTGCTCATAGGACCAGAAACTGCATGGGATTCAACTCCATTTTGGACTGGGAAACAAACGCTAGCTCACCTTAGAAGAAATATACTCTGCTTTTGAGAAAAGGGCACTCTTCTACTCTACTGTGTTTCCTATGGGGACCGAATAGTGACCTTGCTCAGAACAAAAGAACTGTGCTTCCTACCAACACGGGCCATATCTAGTTCAACTCTGCTTAGGAAACTGACAAGAACAGTAGATCCTCTTCATTCCAATACACTGTACATGCTGGGAACAGACGCCAGTGCTATTTGCACAGTGTATGACACTGGGAACACAATAGTGACTCTTCTTACCAGAAAACAACTCTTCCTAATAAGACCAGAAACTGCATGGGATTCAACTCCATTTAGGACTGGGAAACAAACACTAGCTCGCCTTACAAGAAACACAATTTGCTTTTGAGAAAAGTGCACTCTTCTACTCTACTGTGTTTCCTATTGGGTCCGAACAGTTAGCTTGATCAGAACAAAAGAACTGTGCTTCCTACACACAGGGGCCATATCTAGTTCAACTCTGCTTAGAAAACTGACAAGAACAGTAGCTCCTCTTCAGTCCAATACACTGTATTTGCTGGGAACAGACGCGAGTGCTATTTGCACTGTGTATGGCAATAGGAGTACCATAGTGACTCTTCTTACCAGAAAACAACTCTTGCTCATAGGACCAAAAACTGCATGTGACTCAACTCCATTTAGGACTGGGAAACACACGCTAGCTCGCCTTACAAGAAACACACTCTGCTTTTGAGAAAGGAGCACTCTTCTACTCTACTGTGTTTTCTATAGTGCCAGAACTGTGAGCTTTCTCAGAACAAAAGAAATGTGCTTGCTACACACCCGGGCCATATCTAGTTCAATTCTGCTTAGGATACCAACAAGAACAGTAGATCCTCTTCATTCCAATACACTGTACATGCTGGGAACAGACGCCAGTGCTATTTGCCCTGTGTATGAAAATGGGAGGGCAATAGTTACTGTTCTTACCAGAAAACAACTCCTGCTCGTAGGACCAGAAACTGCATGTGATTCAACTCCATTTAGCACTGGGAAACCAACGCTAGCTTGCCTAACTAGAAACACACTCTGCTTTTGAGAAAAGAGCACTTTTCTTCTCTACTGTGTTTCCTATGTGGTTCGAACCGTGAGCGTGCTCAGAACAAAAGAACTGTGCTTCCTACACACACGGGCCATATCCATTTCAACTCTTCTTCAGAAACTGACAAGAACAGTAGATCCTCTTCAGTCCAATACACTGTACTTGCTGGGATCAGACGCGAGTGCTATTTGCACTGTGTATGACATTGGGAGCACAATAGTGACTCTTCTTACCAGAAAACAACTATTGCTCGTAGGACCAGAAACTTCATGGGATCAACTCCATTTAGGACTGGGAAACAAACTCTAGCTCGCCATACAAGAAACACACTCTGCTTTTGAGAAAAGGGCACTCTTCTACTCTACAGTGTTTCCTATGGGGTCCAAACAGTGAGGTTGCTCAGAACAAAAGAACTGTGCTTCTTACAAACACAGGCCATATATAGATCAACTCTGCTTAGGAAACTGACAAGAACAGTAGCTCCTCTTCAGTCCAATACACTGTAATTTCTAGGAACAGACGCGAGTTCTATTTGCACTGTGAATGGCAATGGGAGCGCAATAGTGACTTTCCTTACCAGAAAACAACTCTTGCTCGTAGGACCAAAAACTGCATGTGATTCAACTCCATTTAGGACTCGGAAACAAACGCTAGCTCGCCTTAAAAGAAAGACACTCTGCTTTTGAGAAAAGATCACTCTTCTACTCTACTGTGTTTCCTTTGGGGTCCAGAACAGTGAGCTTGCTCAGAACAAAAGAACTGTGCTTCCAACACACACGGGCCATATCTAGTTCAACTCTGCTTAGGAAACTGACAAGAACAGTAGATCCGCTTCAGTCCAATACACTGTACATGCTGGGAACAGACGCCAGTGCTATTTGCCCTGTGTATGACAATGGGAGTGCAATAGTGACTCTTCTTACAAGAAAACAACTCTTGCTCATAGGACCAGAAACTGCATGGGATTCAACTCCATTTACGACTGGGAAACAAACACTAGCTCGCCTTAAAAGAAACACACTCTGCTTTTGAGAAAAGAGCACTCTTCTACTCTAACATGTTTCCAATAGGGCCAAAACAGTGAGCATTCTCAGAACAAAAGAACTGCGCTTCCTACACACACGGGCCATATCTAGTTCAACTCTGCTTAGGAAACTGACAAGAACAGTAGATCCTCTTCAGTCCAATACACTGTACATGCTGGGAACAGACGTCAGTGCTATTTGCCCTGAGTATGACAATGGGAGCGCAATAGTGACTGTTCTTACCAGAAAACAACACTTGCTCGTAGGACCAGAAACTGCATGTGATTCAACTCCATTTAAAACTGGAAAACCAACGCTAGCTCGCCTAACAAGAAACACATTCTGCTTTTGAGAAAAGAGCACTCTTCTACTCTACTGTGTTTCCAATGGGGTCTGAACAGTGAGGTTGCTCAGAACAAAAGAACTGTGCTTCCTACACACACAGGCCATATCTAGTTAAACTCTGCTTAGGAAACTGACAAGAACAGTAGATCCTCTTCAGTCCAATATACTGTACATGCTGAGAACAGATGCTTGTGCTATTTGCCCTGTGTATGACAATGGGAGCGCAATAGTGACTCTTCTTACCAGAAAACAACTCTTGCTCGTAGGAACAGAAACTGCATGTGATTCAACTCCATTTAGGACTTGGAAACAAACGCTAGCTCACCTTACATGAAACACACTCTGCTTTTGAGAAAAGATCACTCTTTTACTCTACTGTGTTTCCTATAGTGCCAGAACAATGAGCTTGCTCAGAACAAAACAACTGTACTTCCTACACACATGGCCATATCTAGTTCAATTCTGCTTAGGAAACTGAAAAGAACAGGAGCCCCTCTTCAGTCCAATACACTGTACATACTGGGAACAGACGAGAGTGCTATATGCACTGTGTATGGCAATGGGAGCACAGTAGTGACTTTCCTTACCAGAAAACAACTCTTGCTCATAGGACCAAAAACTGCATGTGATTCAACTCCATTTAGGACTGGGAAACAAACGCTAGCTCGCCTTACAAGAAACACACTCTGCTTTTGAGAAAAGATCACTCTTCTACTCTACTGTGGTTCCAATAGTGCCAGAACAGTTAGCTTGCTCAGAACAAAAGAACTGTGCTTCTTACACACACGGCCATATCTAGTTCAATTCTGGTTAGGAAACTGACAAGAACAGTAGCTCATCTTCAGTCCAATACACTGTACATGCTGGGAACAGACGCCAGTGCTATTTGCCCTGTGTATGACAATGTGAGTGCAATAGTGACTCTTCTTACCAGAAAAAAACTCTTGCTCATAGGACCAGAAACTGCATGGGATTCAACTCCATTTAGGACTGGGAAACAAACACTAGCTCGCCTTACAATAAACACACTCTGCTTTTGAGAAAAGAGCACTCTTCTACTCTACTGTGTTTCCTATGGGGTCTGAACAGTGAGGTTGCTCAGAAAAAAAGAACTGTGCTTCCTACACACACGGGCCATATCCAGATCAATTCTGTTAAGGAATCTGACAAGAACAGTAGATCCTCTTCAGTCTAATACACTGTACATGCTGGGAACAGACGTCAGTGCTATTTGCCCTGTGTATGACAATGGGAGCGCAATAGTTACTCTTCTTACCAGAAAAAACTCTTGCTCGTAGGACCAGAAAATGCATGGGATTCAACTCCAGTTAGGACTGGGAAACAAACGCTTGCTCACCTTACAAGAAACACACTCTGCTTTTGAGAAAAGGGCACTCTTCTACTCTACAGTGTTTCCTATGGGGTCCGAACAGTGAGCTTGCTCAGAACAAAAGAATTGTGCTTCCTACACACACGGGCCATATCTACTTCAACCCTTCTTAGGAAACTGACAAGAACAGTAGCTCCTCTTCAGTCCAATACACTGTACTTGCTGGGAACAGACACGAGTGCTATTTGCACTGTGTATGGCAATGGGAGCGCAATAGTGACTTTCATTACCAGAAAACAACTCTATCTCGTAGGACCAAAAACTGCATGTGATTCAACTCCATTTAGGACTGGGAAACAAACACTAGCTCGCCTTACGAGAAACACACTCTGGTGTTGAGAAAAGAGCAGTCTTCTACTCTAATGTGTTTCCTTTAGGGCCAGAACAGTGAGCTTGCTCAGAACAAAAGAACTGTGCTTCCTACACACACAGGCTATATATAGTTCAACTCTTCTTAGGAAACTGACAAGAACAGTAGATCCTCTTCAGTCCAATACACTGTACATTCTGGGAACAGACGTCAGTGCTATTTGCCCTGTGTATGACAATGGGAGCGCAATAGTGACTGTTCTTACAAGAAAACAATTCTTGCTACTAGGAACAGAAACTGCATGTGATTCAACTCCATTTAGGACTGGGAAACAAACGCTAGCTCGCCTTACAAGAAACACATTCTGCTTTTGAGAAAAGAGCACTCTTCTACTCTACTGTGTTTCCTATAGGGCCAGAACAATGAGCTTGCATAGAACAAAACAACTGTACTTCCTACACACATGGCCATATCTAGTTCAATTCTGCTTAGGAAACTGAAAAGAACAGGAGCCCCTCTTCAGTCCAATGCACTGTACATACTGGGAACAGACGAGAGTGCTATTTGCACTGTGTATGGCAATGGGAGCGCAGTAGTGACTTTCCTTACCAGAAAACAACTCTTGCTCGTAGGACCAAAAACTGCATGTGATTCAACTCCATTTAGCACTGGGAAACAAACGCTAGCTCGCCTTACAAGAAACACATTCTGCTTTTGAGAAAAGATCACTCTTCTACTCTACTGTGTTTCCAATAGTGCCAAAACAGTGAGCTTGCTCAGAACAAAAGAACTGTGCTTCTTACACACACGGCAATATCTAGTTCAATTCTGGTTAGGAAACTAACAAGAACAGTAGCTCCTCTCCAGTCCAATACACTGTACATGCTGGAACAGACGCCAGTGCTATTTGCCCTGTGTATGACAATGGCAGCGCAATAGTGACTCTTCTTACCAGAAAAAAACTCTTGCTCATAGGACCAGAAACTGCATGGGATTCAACTCCATTTAGGACTGGGAAACAAACACTAGCTCGCCTTAAAAGAAACACACTCTGCTTTTGAGAAAAGAGGACTCTACTTCTCTACTATGTTTCCTATAGGGCCAGAACAGTGAGCTTGCTCAGAACAAAAGAACTGTGCTTCCTACACACACTGGCCATATCTAGTTCAACACTGCTCAGGAAACTGAGAAGAACAGTAGATCCTCTTCAGTCAATACACTGTATATTCTGGGAACAGACACGAGTGATATTTGCAATGTGTATGATAATGGGAGCGCAATAGTGACTCTTCTTACCAGAAAACAATTCTTGCTCGTAGGACCAGAAACTGCATGGGATTCAACTCCATTTAGGACTGGGAAACAAACGCTAGCTCACCTTACAATGAACACACTCTGCTTTTGAGAAAAGAGCACTCTTCTACTCCACTATGTTTCCTATGGGGTCCAAAGAGTGAGCGTGCTCAGAAAAAAAGAACTGTGCTTCCTACACACACGGGCCATATCCAGATCAATTCTGTTGAGGAATCTGACAAGAACAGTAGATCCTCTTCAGTCTAATACACTGTACATGCTGGGAAAAGACGTCAGTGCTATTTGCCCTGTGTATGACAATGGGAGCGCAATAGTTACTCTTCTTACCAGAAAAAACTCTTGCTCGTTGGACCAGAAACTGCATGGGATTCAACTCCAGCTAGGACTGGGAAACAAACGCTTGCTCGCCTTACAAGAAACACACTCTGCTTTTGAGAAAAGGGCAATCTTCTACTCTACAGTGTTTCCTATGGGTTCCGAACAGTGAGCTTGCTCAGAACAAAAGAATTGTGCTTCCTACACACGGGCCATATCTAGTTCAACTCTGCTTAGGAAACTGACAAGAACAGTAGATCCTCTTCAGTCCAATACACTGTACATGCTGGGAACAGACGCCAGTGCTATTTGCCCTGTGTATGACAATGGGAGCGCAATAGTGACTCTTCTTACCAGAAAACAACTCTTGCTCATAGGACCAGAAACTGCATGGGATTCAACTCCAATTACGACTGGGAAACAAACACTAGAACGCCTTAAAAGAAACACACTCTGCTTTTGAGAAAAGAGCACTCTTCTACTCTACAGTGTTCCCTACACTGCCAGAACAGTGAGCTTGCTCAGAACAAAAGAACTGTGCTTCCTACACACACGGGCCTTATCTAGTCCAACTCTGCATAGGAAACTGACAAAACAGTAGATCCTCTTCAGTCCAATACACTGTACATGCTGTGAACAGACGCAAGTGCTATTTGCACTGTGTATGACAATGGGAGCGCAATAGTGACTCTTCTTACCAGAGAACAACTCTTGCTCGTAGGACCAGAAACTGCATGTGATTCAACTCCAATTAGGACTGGGAAACAAATGCTAGCTCGCCTTACAAGAAACACACTCTGCTTTTGAGAAAAGAGCAGTCTTCTACTCTAATGTGTTTCCTATAGAGCCAGAAGAGTGAGCTTGCTCAGAACAAAAGAACTGTGCTTCCTACACACACAGGCTATATCTAGTTCAACTCTGCTTAAGAAACTGACAAGAACAGTAGATCCTCTTCAGTCCAATACACTGTACATTCTGGGAACAGATGTCAGTGCTATTTGCCCTGTGAATGACAATGGGAGCGCAATAATGACTGTTCTTACCAGAAAACAACACTTGCTCGTAGGACCAGAAACTGCATGTGATTCAACTCCATTTAAACTGGAAAACCAACGCTAGCTCGCCTAACAAGAAACACATTCTGCTTTTGAGAAAAGAGCACTCTTCTACTCTACTGTGTTTCCTATGGGGTCTGAACAGTGAGCTTGCTCAGAAAAAAAGAACTGTGCTTCCTACACACACGAGCCATATCTAGTTAAACTCTGCTTAGGAAACTGACAAGAACAGTAGATCCTCTTCAGTCCAATATACTGTACATGCTGGGAACAGACGCCTGTGCTTTTTGCCCTGTGTATGACAATGGGAGCGCAATAGTGACTGTTCTTACCAGAAAACAACTCTTGCTCGTAGGAACAGAAACTGCATGTGATTCAACTCCATTTAGGACTGGGAAACAAATGCTAGCTCACCTTACAAGAAACACACTCTGCTTTTGAGAAAAGAGCACTCTTCTACTTTACTGTATTTCCTATTGGGTCTGAACAGTGAGCTTACTCAGAACAAAAGAACTGTGCTTCCTACACACGGGCCATATCTAGTTCAACTCTGCTTAGGAAACTGACAAGAACAGTAGATACTCTTCAGTCCAATATACTGTACATGCTGGGAACAGACTCCAGGGCTATTTGCCCTGTGTATGACAATGGGAGCGCAATAGTGACTCTTCTTACCAGAAAACAACTCTTGCTCGTAGGAAGAAAAACTGCATGTGATTCAACTCCATTTAGGACTGGGAAACAAACGCTAGCTCGCCTTACAAGAAACACACTCTGATTTTGAGAAAAGAGCACTCTTCTACTCTACTGTGTTTCCTTTAGGGCCAGAACAGTGAGCTTGCTCAGAACAAAAGAACTGTGCTTCCAACACACACGGGCCATATCTACTTCAACTCTGCTTAGGAAACTGACAAGAACAGTAGATCCGCTTCAGTCCAATACACTGTACATGCTGGGAACAGACGCCAGTGCTATTTGCCCTGTGTATGACAATGGGAGCGCAATAGTGACTCTTCTTACAAGAAAACAACTCTTGCTCATAGGACCAGAAACTGCATGGGATTCAACTCCATTTACGACTGGGAAACAAACACTAGCTCGCCTTAAAAGAAACACACTCTGCTTTTGAGAAAAGAGCACTCTTCTACTCTAACATGTTTCCAATAGGGCCAAAACAGTGAGCATTCTCAGAACAAAAGAACTGTGCTTCCTACACACACGGGCCATATCTAGTTCAACTCTGCTTAGGAAACTGACAAGAACAGTAGATCCTCTTCAGTCCAATACACTGTACATGCTGGGAACAGACGTCAGTGCTATTTGCCCTGAGTATGACAATGGGAGCGCAATAGTGACTGTTCTTACCAGAAAACAACACTTGCTCTTAGGACCAGAAACTGCATGTGATTCAACTCCATTTAAAACTGGAAAACCAACGCTAGCTCGCCTAACAAGAAACACATTCTGCTTTTGAGAAAAGAGCACACTTCTACTCTACTGTGTTTCCAATGGGGTCTGAACAGTGAGGTTGCTCAGAACAAAAGAACTGTGCTTCCTACACACACAGGCCATATCTAGTTAAACTCTGCTTAGGAAACTGACAAGAACAGTAGATCCTCTTCAGTCCAATATACTGTACATGCTGAGAACAGATGCTTGTGCTATTTGCCCTGTGTATGACAATGGGAGCGCAATAGTGACTCTTCTTACCAGAAAACAACTCTTGCTCGTAGGAACAGAAACTGCATGTGATTCAACTCCATTTAGGACTTGGAAACAAACGCTAGCTCGCCTTACATGAAACACACTCTGCTTTTGAGAAAAGATCACTCTTCTACTCTACTGTGTTTCCTATAGTGCCAGAACAATGAGCTTGCTCAGAACAAAACAACTGTACTTCCTACACACATGGCCATATCTAGTTCAATTCTGCTTAGGAAACTGAAAAGAACAGGAGCCCCTCTTCAGTCCAATACACTGTACATACTGGGAACAGACGAGAGTGCTATATGCACTGTGTATGGCAATGGGAGCACAGTAGTGACTTTCCTTACCAAAAAACAACTCTTGCTCATAGGACCAAAAACTGCATGTGATTCAACTCCATTTAGGACTGGGAAACAAACGCTAGCTCGCCTTACAAGAAACACACTCTGCTTTTGAGAAAAGATCACTCTTCTACTCTACTGTGTTTCCAATAGTGCCAAAACAGTTAGCTTGCTCAGAACAAAAGAACTGTGCTTCTTACACACACGGCCATATCTAGTTCAATTCTGGTTAGGAAACTGACAAGAACAGCAGCTCATCTTCAGTCCAATACACTGTACATGCTGGGAACAGACGCCAGTGCTATTTGCCCTGTGTATGACAATGTGAGTGCAATAGTGACTCTTCTTACCAGAAAAAAACTCTTGCTCATAGGACCAGAAACTGCATGGGATTCAACTCCATTTAGGACTGGGAAACAAACACTAGCTCGCCTTACAATAAACACACTCTGCTTTTGAGAAAAGAGCACTCTTCTACTCTACTGTGTTTCCTATGGGGTCTGAACAGTGAGGTTGCTCAGAAAAAAAGAACTGTGCTTCCTACACACACGGGCCATATCCAGATCAATTCTGTTAAGGAATCTGACAAGAACAGTAGATCCTCTTCAGTCTAATACACTGTACATGCTGGGAACAGACGTCAGTGCTATTTGCCCTGTGTATGACAATGGGAGCGCAATAGTTACTCTTCTTACCAGAAAAAACTCTTGCTTGTAGGACCAGAAAATGCATGGGATTCAACTCCAGTTAGGACTGGGAAACAAACGCTTGCTCACCTTACAAGAAACACACTCTGCTTTTGAGAAAAGGGCACTCTTCTACTCTACAGTGTTTCCTATGGGGTCCGAACAGTGAGCTTGCTCAGAACAAAAGAATTGTGCTTCCTACACACACGGGCCATATCTACTTCAACCCTTCTTAGGAAACTGACAAGAACAGTAGCTCCTCTTCAGTCCAATACACTGTACTTGCTGGGAACAGACACGAGTGCTATTTGCACTGTGTATGTCAATGGGAGCTCAATAGTGACTTTCATTACCAGAAAACAACTCTATCTCGTAGGACCAAAAACTGCATGTGATTCAACTCCATTTAGGATTGGGAAACAAACACTAGCTTGCCTTACAAGAAACACACTCTGCTTTTGAGAAAAGAGCACTCTTCTACTCCACTGTGTTTCCTACAGTGCCAGAACAGTGAGCTTGCTCAGAACAAAAGAACTGTGCTTCCTACACACACGGGCCTTATCTAGTCCAACTCTGGATAGGAAACTGACAAAACAGTAGATCCTCTTCAGTCCAATACACTGTACATGCTGGGAACAGACGTGAGTGCTATTTGCACTGTGTATGACAATGAGAGCGCAATAGTGACTCTTCTTACCAGAGAACAACTCTTGCTCATAGGACCAGAAACTGCATGTGATTCAACGCCATTTAGGACTGGGAAACAAATGCTAGCTTGCCTTACGAGAAACACACTCTGCTTTTGAGAAAAGAGCAGTCTTCTACTCTAATGTGTTTCCTATAGAGCCAGAACAGTGAGCTTGCTCAGAACAAAAGAACTGTGCTTCCTACACACACAGGTATATCTAGTTCAACTCTGCTTAGGAAACTGACAAGTACAGTAGATCCTCTTCAGTCCAATACACTGTACATTCTGGGAACAGACGTCAGAGCTATTTGCCCTGTGTATGACAATGGGAGCGCAATAGTGACTGTTCTTACCAGAAAACAACTCTTGCTCGTAGGAACAGAAACTGCATGTGATTCAACTCCATTTAGGACTGGGAAACAAACGCTAGCTCGCCTTACAAGAAACACACTCTGCTTTTGAGAAAAAATCACTCTTCTACTCTACTTTGTTTCCAATAGTGCCAAAACAGTGAGCTTGCTCAGAACAAAGGAACTGTGCTTCTTACACACACGGCCATATCTAGTTCAACTCTGCTCAGGAAACTGACAAGAACAGTAGCTCCTCTTCAGTCCAATACACTGTACTTGCTGGGAACAGACGCGAGTACTATTTGCACTGTGTATGGCAATGGGAGCGCAATAGTGACTTTCATTACCAGAAAACAACTCTTGCTCATAGGACCAAAAACTGCATGTGGTTCAACTCCATTTAGGACTGGGAAACAAACGCTAGCTCGCCTTACAAGAAACACACTCTGCTTTTGAGAAAAGAGCGCTCTTCTACTCTAATGTGTTTCCTATAGGGCCAGAACAGTGAGCATTCTCAGAACAAAAGAACTGTGCTTCCTACACACATGGGCCATATCTAGTTCAACTCTTCTTAGGAAACTGACAAGAACAGTAGATTCTCTTCAGTCCAATTCACTGTACATGCTGGGAACAGTCGCCAGTGCTATTTGCCCTGGGTATGACAATGGGAGCGCAATAGTGACTCTTCTTACCAGAAAACACTCTTGCTTGTAGGACCAGAAACTGCATGGGATTCAACTCATTTAAAACTGGGAAACAAACGCTACCTCGCCTTACAATAAACACACTCTGCTTTTGAAAAAAGAGCACTCTTCTACTCCACTGTGTTTCCTATCGGGTCCAAAGAGTGAGCTTGCTCAGAAAAAAAGAACTGTGCTTCCTACACACATGGGCCATATCTAGATCAATTCTGCTTAGGAAACTGACAAGAACAGTAGGTCCTCTTCAGTCCAATACACTGTACATGCTGGGAACAGACGCGAGTGCTATTTGCACTGTGTATGGCAATGGGAGCGCAATAGTGACTTTCCTTACCAGAAAAAACTCTTGCTCATAGGACCATAAACTGCATGGGATTCAACTCCATTTAGGACTGGGAAACAAACGCTAGCTCGCCTTACAAGAAACACACTCTGCTTTTGAGAAAAAGCAGTCTTCTACTCTACTGTGTTTCCTATGGGGTCCGAACAGTGAGCTTGCTCAGAACAAAAGAACTGTGCTTCCTACACACACGGGCAATATCTATTTCAACTCTGCTTAGGAAACTGACAAGAACAGTAGCTCCTCTTCAGTCCAATACACTGTACTTGCTGGGAATAGACGCGAGTGCTATTTGCACTGTGTATGACAATGGGAGTGCAATAGTGACTCTTCTCACCAGAAAACAACTCTTGCTCGTAGGACCACAAACTGCATGGAATTCAACTCCATTTTCGAATGGGAAACAAACACTAGCTCGCCTTAAAAGAAACACACTCTGCTTTTGAGAAAAGAGCACTGTTCTCCTCTGCTGTGTTTCCTGTAGTGCCAGAACAGTGAGCTTGCTCAGAACAAAAGAACTGTGCTTCCTACACACACGGGCCATATCTAGTTCAACTCTGGTAGGAAACTGACAAGAACAGTAGATCCTCTTCAGTCCAATACACTGTACATGCTGGGAACAGACGCCAGTGCTATTTGCCTTGTGTATGACAATGGGAGCGCAATAGTGACTCTTCTTACCAGAAAACAACTCTTGCTCGTAGGAACATAAACTGCATGTGATCCAACTCCATATAGGACTGGAAACAAACGCTAGCTCGCCTTACAAGAAACACACTCTGCTTTTGAGAAAAGAGCGCTCATCTACTCTAATGTGTTTCCTATAAAGCCAGAAGAGTGAGCTTGCTCAGAACAAAAGAACTGTGCTTCGTACACACACAGGCTATATCTAGTTCAATTCTGCTTAGGAAACTGACAAGAACAGTAGATCCTCTTCAGTCCAATACACTGTACATGCTGGGAACAGACGTCAGTGCTATTTGCCCTGTGTATGACAATGGGAGCGCAATAGTGACTCTTCTTACTGGAAAACTACACTTGCTTGTAGGACCAGAAACTGCATGTGATTCAACTCCATTTAAAACTGGGAAACCAACGCTAGATCGCCTAACAAAAAACACATTCTGCTTTTGAGAAAAGAGCACTCTTCTACTCTACTGTGTTTCCTATGGGGTCTGAACAGTGAGATTGATCAGAACAAAAGAACTGTGCTTCCTACACACATGGCCATATCTAGTTCGACACTGCTTAGAAAACTGACAAGAACAGTAGCTCCTCTTCAGTCCAATACACTGTAAATGATGGGAACAGTCGCCAGTGCTATTTGCACTGTGTATGACAATGTTAGCCCAATAGTGACTCTTCTTACCAGAAAACACTCTTGCTCGTAGGACCAGAAACTTCATGGGATTCAACTCCATTCAGGACTGGGAAACAAACGCTAGCTCGCTTTCAAGAAACACACTCTGCTTTTGAGAAAAGAGCACTCTTCTACTTTAATGTGTTTCCTATAGTGCCAGAACAGTGAGCTTGCTCAGAACAAAAGAACTGTGCTTCCTACACACACGGGCCATATCTAGTTCAACTCTGCATAGGAAACTGACAAGAACAGTAGATCCTCTTCAGTCCAATACACTGTACATGCTGGGAACAGACGCCAGTGCTATTTGCCTTGTGTATGACAATGGGAGCGCAATAGTGACTCTTCTTACCAGAAAACAACTCTTGCTTGTAGGACCATAAACTGCATGTGATTCAACTCCATTTAGGACTGGAAACAAACGCTAGCTCGACTTACAAGAAACACACTCTGCTTTTGAGAAAAGAGCGCTCTTCTACTCTAATGTGTTTCCTATAGAGCCAGAAGAGTGAGCTTGCTCAGAACAAAAGAACTGTGCTTCCTACACACACGGCTATATCTAGTTCAATTCTGCTTAGGAAACTGACAAGAACAGTAGATCCTCTTCAGTCCAATACACTGTACATGCTGGGAACAGACGTCAGTGCTATTTGCCCTGTGTATGACAATGGGAGCACAATAGTGACTGTTCTTACCAGAAAACAACACTTGCTTGTAGGACCAGAAACTGCATGTGATTCAACTCCATTTAAAACTGGGAAACCAACGCTAGATCGCCTAACAAAAAACACATTCTGCTTTTGAGAAAAGAGCACTCTTCAATCTACTGTGTTTCCTATGGGGTCTGAACAGTGAGATTGATCAGAACAAAAGAACTGTGCTTCCTACACACACGGCCATATCTAGTTCGACACTGCTTAGAAAACAGACAAGAACAGTAGCTCCTCTTCAGTCCAATACACTGTAAATGATGGGAACAGTCGCCAGTGCTATTTGCAATGTGTATGAAAATGTTAGCCCAATAGTGACTCTTCTTACCAGAAAACAACTCTTGCTCGTAGGACCATAAACTTCATGGGATTCAACTCCATTTAGGACTGGGAAACAAACGCTAGCTCGCCTTTCAAGAAACACACTCTGCTTTTGAGAAAAGAGCACTCTTCTACTTTACTGTGTTTCCTATTGTGTCTGAACAGTGAGCTTGCTCAGAACAAAAGAACTGTGCTTCCTACACACGGGCCATATCTAGTTCAACTCTGCTTAGGAAACTGACAAGAACAGTAGATCCTCTTCAGTCCAATATACTGTACATGCTGGGAACAGACGCCAGTGCTATTTGCCCTGTGTATGACAATGGGAGTGCAATAGTGACTCTTCTTACCAGAAAACAACTCTTGCTCGTAGGACAAGAGTCTGCATGTGATTCAACTCCATTTAGGACTGGGAAACAAACACTAGCTCGCCTTAAAAGAAACACACTCTGCTTTTGAGAAAAGAGCACTCTTCTACTCTACTGTGTTTCCTACAGTGCCAGAACAGTGAGCTTGCTCAGAACAAAAGAACTGTGCTTCCTACACACACGGGCCTTATCTAGTCCAACTCTGGATAGGAAACTGACAAAACAGTAGATCCTCTTCATTCCAATACACTGTACATGCTGGGAACAGACGCGAGTGCTATTTGCACTGTGTATGACAATGAGAGCGCAATAGTGACTCTTCTTACCAGAGAACAACTCTTGCTCGTAGGACCAGAAACTGCATGTGATTCAACGCCATTTAGGACTGGGAAACAAATGCTAGCTCGCCTTACGAGAAACACACTCTGCTTTTGAGAAAAGAGCAGTCTTCTACTCTAATGTGTTTCCTATAGAGCCAGAACAGTGAGCTTGCTCAGAACAAAAGAACTGTGCTTCCTACACACACAGGCTATATCTAGTTCAACTCTGCTTAGGAAACTGACAAGTACAGTAGATCCTCTTCAGTCCAATACACTGTACATTCTGGGAACAGACGTCAGAGCTATTTGCCCTGTGTATGACAATGGGAGCGCAATAGTGACTCTTCTTACCAGAAAACAACTCTTGCTCGTAGGAACAGAAACTGCATGTGATTCACCTCCATTTAGGACTGGGAAGCAAACGCTAGCTCGCCTTACAAGAAACACACTCTGCTTTTGAGAAAAAATCACTCTTCTACTCTACTTTGTTTCCAATAGTGCCAAAACAGTGAGCTTGCTCAGAACAAAAGAACTGTGCTTCTTACACACACGGCCATATCTAGTTCAACTCTGCTCAGGAAACTGACAAGAACAGTAGCTCCTCTTCAGTCCAATACACTGTACTTGCTGGGAACAGAAGCGAGTACTATTTGCACTGTGTATGGCAATGGGAGCGCAATAGTGACTTTCATTACCAGAAAACAACTCTTGCTCATAGGACCAAAAACTGCATGTGATTCAACTCCATTTAGGACTGGGAAACAAACGCTAGCTCGCCTTACAAGAAACACACTCTGCTTTTGAGAAAAGAGCACTCTTCTACTCTAATGTGTTTCCTATAGGGCCAGAACAGTGAGCATTCTCAGAACAAAAGAACTGTGCTTCCTACACACATGGGCCATATCTAGTTCAACTCTGTTTAGGAAACTGACAAGAACAGTAGATTCTCCTCAGTCCAATTCACTGTACATGCTGGGAACAGTCGCCAGTGCTATTTGCCCTGGGTATGACAATGGGAGCGCAATAGTGACTCTTCTTACCAGAAAACACTCTTGCTTGTATGACCAGAAACTGCATGGGATTCAACTCCATTTAGGACTGGGAAACAAATGCTACCTCGCCTTACAATAAACACACTCTGCTTTTGAAAAAAGAGCACTCTTCTACTCCACTGTGTTTCCTATCGGGTCCAAAGAGTGAGCTTGCTCAGAAGAAAAGAACTGTGCTTCCTACACACAAGGGCCATATCTAGATCAATTCTGCTTAGGAAACTGACAAGAACAGTAGGTCCTCTTCAGTCCAATACACTGTACATGCTGGGAACAGACGCGAGTGCTATTTGCACTGTGTATGGCAATGGGAGCGCAATAGTGACTTTCCTTACCAGAAAAAACTCTTGCTCATAGGACCATAAACTGCATGGGATTCAACTCCATTTAGGACTGGGAAACAAACGCTAGCTCGCCTTACAAGAAACACACTCTGCTTTTGAGAAAAGAGCAGTCTTCTACTCTACTGTGTTTCCTATGGGGTCCGAACAGTGAGCTTGCTCAGAACAAAAGAACTGTGCTTCCTACACACACGGGCAATATCTATTTCAACTCTGCTTAGGAAACTGACAAGAACAGTAGCTCCTCTTCAGTCCAATACACTGTACTGGCTGGGAATAGACGCGAGTGCTATTTGCACTGTGTATGACAATGGGAGTGCAATAGTGACTCTTCTCACCAGAAAACAACTCTTGCTCGTAGGACCAGAAACTGCATGGAATTCAACTCCATTTTCGAATGGGAAACAAACACTAGCTCGCCTTAAAAGAAACACACTCTGCTTTTGAGAAAAGAGCACTGTTCTCTTCTGCTGTGTTTCCTGTAGTGCCAGAACAGTGAGCTTGCTCAGAACAAAAGAACTGTGCTTCCTACACACACGGGCCATATCTAGTTCAACTCTGGTAGGAAACTGACAAGAACAGTAGATCCTCTTCAGTCCAATACACTGTACATGCTGGGAACAGACGCCAGTGCTATTTGCCTTGTGTATGACAATGGGAGCGCAATAGTGACTCTTCTTACCAGAAAACAACTCTTGCTCGTAGGAACATAAACTGCATGTGATCCAACTCCATATAGGACTGGAAACAAACGCTAGCTCGCCTTACAAGAAACACACTCTGCTTTTGAGAAAAGAGCGCTCATCTACTCTAATGTGTTTCCTATAAAGCCAGAAGAGTGAGCTTGCTCAGAACAAAAGAACTGTGCTTCGTACACACACAGGCTATATCTAGTTCAATTCTGCTTAGGAAACTGACAAGAACAGTAGATCCTCTTCAGTCCAATACACTGTACATGCTGGGAACAGACGTCAGTGCTATTTGCCCTGTGTATGACAATGGGAGCGCAATAGTGACTCTTCTTACTGGAAAACTACACTTGCTTGTAGGACCAGAAACTGCATGTGATTCAACTCCATTTAAAACTGGGAAACCAACGCTAGATCGCCTAACAAAAAACACATTCTGCTTTTGAGAAAAGAGCACTCTTCTACTCTACTGTGTTTCCTATGGGGTCTGAACAGTGAGATTGATCAGAACAAAAGAACTGTGCTTCCTACACACACGGCCATATCTAGTTCGACACTGCTTAGAAAACTGACAAGAACAGTAGCTCCTCTTCAGTCCAATACACTGTAAATGATGGGAACAGTCGCCAGTGCTATTTGCACTGTGTATGACAATGTTAGCCCAATAGTGACTCTTCTTACCAGAAAACACTCTTGCTCGTAGGACCAGAAACTTCATGGGATTCAACTCCATTCAGGACTGGGAAACAAACGCTAGCTCGCTTTCAAGAAACACACTCTGCTTTTGAGAAAAGAGCACTCTTCTACTTTAATGTGTTTCCTATAGTGCCAGAACAGTGAGCTTGCTCAGAACAAAAGAACTGTGCTTCCTACACACACGGGCCATATCTAGTTCAACTCTGCATAGGAAACTGACAAGAACAGTAGATCCTCTTCAGTCCAATACACTGTACATGCTGGGAACAGACGCCAGTGCTATTTGCCTTGTGTATGACAATGGGAGCGCAATAGTGACTCTTCTTACCAGAAAACAACTCTTGCTTGTAGGACCATAAACTGCATGTGATTCAACTCCATTTAGGACTGGAAACAAACGCTAGCTCGACTTACAAGAAACACACTCTGCTTTTGAGAAAAGAGCGCTCTTCTACTCTAATGTGTTTCCTATAGAGCCAGAAGAGTGAGCTTGCTCAGAACAAAAGAACTGTGCTTCCTACACACACGGCTATATCTAGTTCAATTCTGCTTAGGAAACTGACAAGAACAGTAGATCCTCTTCAGTCCAATACACTGTACATGCTGGGAACAGACGTCAGTGCTATTTGCCCTGTGTATGACAATGGGAGCACAATAGTGACTGTTCTTACCAGAAAACAACACTTGCTTGTAGGACCAGAAACTGCATGTGATTCAACTCCATTTAAAACTGGGAAACCAACGCTAGATCGCCTAACAAAAAACACATTCTGCTTTTGAGAAAAGAGCACTCTTCAATCTACTGTGTTTCCTATGGGGTCTGAACAGTGAGATTGATCAGAACAAAAGAACTGTGCTTCCTACACACACGGCCATATCTAGTTCGACACTGCTTAGAAAACTGACAAGAACAGTAGCTCCTCTTCAGTCCAATACACTGTAAATGATGGGAACAGTCGCCAGTGCTATTTGCAATGTGTATGAAAATGTTAGCCCAATAGTGACTCTTCTTACCAGAAAACAACTCTTGCTCGTAGGACCAGAAACTTCATGGGATTCAACTCCATTTAGGACTGGGAAACAAACGCTAGCTCGCCTTTCAAGAAACACACTCTGCTTTTGAGAAAAGAGCACTCTTCTACTTTACTGTGTTTCCTATTGTGTCTGAACAGTGAGCTTGCTCAGAACAAAAGAACTGTGCTTCCTACACACGGGCCATATCTAGTTCAACTCTGCTTAGGAAACTGACAAGAACAGTAGATCCTCTTCAGTCCAATATACTGTACATGCTGGGAACAGACGCCAGTGCTATTTGCCCTGTGTATGACAATGGGAGTGCAATAGTGACTCTTCTTACCAGAAAACAACTCTTGCTCGTAGGACAAGAGTCTGCATGTGATTCAACTCCATTTAGGACTGGGAAACAAACACTAGCTCGCCTTAAAAGAAACACACTCTGCTTTTGAGAAAAGAGCACTCTTCTACTCTACTGTGTTTCCTACAGTGCCAGAACAGTGAGCTTGCTCAGAACAAAAGAACTGTGCTTCCTACACACACGGGCCTTATCTAGTCCAACTCTGGATAGGAAACTGACAAAACAGTAGATCCTCTTCATTCCAATACACTGTACATGCTGGGAACAGACGCGAGTGCTATTTGCACTGTGTATGACAATGAGAGCGCAATAGTGACTCTTCTTACCAGAGAACAACTCTTGCTCGTAGGACCAGAAACTGCATGTGATTCAACGCCATTTAGGACTGGGAAACAAATGCTAGCTCGCCTTACGAGAAACACACTCTGCTTTTGAGAAAAGAGCAGTCTTCTACTCTAATGTGTTTCCTATAGAGCCAGAACAGTGAGCTTGCTCAGAACAAAAGAACTGTGCTTCCTACACACACAGGCTATATCTAGTTCAACTCTGCTTAGGAAACTGACAAGTACAGTAGATCCTCTTCAGTCCAATACACTGTATATTCTGGGAACAGACGTCAGAGCTATTTGCCCTGTGTATGACAATGGGAGCGCAATAGTGACTCTTCTTACCAGAAAACAACTCTTGCTCGTAGGAACAGAAACTGCATGTGATTCACCTCCATTTAGGACTGGCAAACAAACGCTAGCTCGCCTTACAAGAAACACACTCTGCTTTTGAGAAAAAATCACTCTTCTACTCTACTTTGTTTCCAATAGTGCCAAAACAGTGAGCTTGCTCAGAACAAAAGAACTGTGCTTCTTACACACACGGCCATATCTAGTTCAACTCTGCTCAGGAAACTGACAAGAACAGTAGCTCCTCTTCAGTCCAATACACTGTACTTGCTGGGAACAGACGCGAGTACTATTTGCACTGTGTATGGCAATGGGAGCGCAATAGTGACTTTCATTACCAGAAAACAACTCTTGCTCATAGGACCAAAAACTGCATGTGATTCAACTCCATTTAGGACTGGGAAACAAACGCTAGCTCGCCTTACAAGAAACACACTCTGCTTTTGAGAAAAGAGCACTCTTCTACTCTAATGTGTTTCCTATAGGGCCAGAACAGTGAGCATTCTCAGAACAAAAGAACTGTGCTTCCTACACACATGGGCCATATCTAGTTCAACTCTGTTTAGGAAACTGACAAGAACAGTAGATTCTCTTCAGTCCAATTCACTGTACATGCTGGGAACAGTCGCCAGTGCTATTTGCCCTGGGTATGACAATGGGAGCGCAATAGTGACTCTTCTTACCAGAAAACACTCTTGCTTGTATGACCAGAAACTGCATGGGATTCAACTCCATTTAGGACTGGGAAACAAATGCTACCTCGCCTTACAATAAACACACTCTGCTTTTGAAAAAAGAGCACTCTTCTACTCCACTGTGTTTCCTATAGGGTCCAAAGAGTGAGCTTGCTCAGAAGAAAAGAACTGTGCTTCCTACACACAAGGGCCATATCTAGATCAATTCTGCTTAGGAAACTGACAAGAACAGTAGGTCCTCTTCAGTCCAATACACTGTACATGCTGGGAACAGACGCGAGTGCTATTTGCACTGTGTATGGCAATGGGAGCGCAATAGTGACTTTCCTTACCAGAAAAAACTCTTGCTCATAGGACCATAAACTGCATGGGATTCAACTCCATTTAGGACTGGGAAACAAACGCTAGCTCGCCTTACAAGAAACACACTCTGCTTTTGAGAAAAGAGCGCTCATCTACTCTAATGTGTTTCCTATAGAGCCAGAAGAGTGAGCTTGCTCAGAACAAAAGAACTGTGCTTCCTACACACACGGGCTATATCTAGTTCAATTCTGCTTAGGAAACTGACAAGAACAGTAGATCCTCTTCAGTTCAATACACTGTACATGCTGGAAACAGACGTCAGTGCTATTTGCCCTATGTATGACAATGGGAGCGCAATAGTGACTCTTCTTACCGGAAAACTACACTTGCTTGTAGGACCAGAAACTGCATGTGATTCAACTCCATTTAAAACTGGGAAACCAACGCTAGATCGCCTAACAAAAAACACATTCTGCTTTTGAGAAAAGAGCACTCTTCTACTCTACTGTGTTTCCTATGGGGTCTGAACAGTGAGATTGATCAGAACAAAAGAACTGTGCTTCCTACACACACGGCCATATCTAGTTCGACACTGCTTAGAAAACTGACAAGAACAGTAGCTCCTCTTCAGTCCAATACACTGTAAATGATGGGAACAGTCGCCAGTGCTATTTGCACTGTGTATGACAATGTTAGCCCAATAGTGACTCTTCTTACCAGAAAACACTCTTGCTCGTAGGACCAGAAACTTCATGGGATTCAACTCCATTTAGGACTGGGAAACAAACGCTAGCTCGCCTTTCCAGAAACACACTCTGCTTTTGAGAAAAGAGCACTCTTCTACTTTACTGTGTTTCCTATTGGGTCTGAACAGTGAGCTTGCTCAGAACAAAAGAACTGTGCTTCCTACACACGGGCCATATCTAGTTCAACTCTGCTTAGGAAACTGACAAGAACAGTAGATCCTCTTCAGTCCAATATACTGTACATGCTGGGAACAGACGCCAGTGCTATTTGCCCTGTGTATGACAATGGGAGTGCAATAGTGACTCTTCTTACCAGAAAACAACTCTTGCTCGTAGGAACAGAAACTACATGTGATTCAACTCCATTTAGAACTGGGAAACAAACACTAGCTCGCCTTAAAAGAAACACACTCTGCTTTTGAGAAAAGAGCACTGTTCTCCCCTGCTGTGTTTTCTATAGTGCCAGAACAGTGAGCTTGCTCAGAACAAAAGAACTGTGCTTCCTACACACACGGGCCATATCTAGTTCAACTCTGCATAGGAAACTGACAAGAACAGTAGATCCTCTTCAGTCCAATACACTGTACATGCTGGGAAGAGACGCCAGTGCTATTTGCCTTGTGTATGACAATGGGAGCGCAATAGTGACTCTTCTTAGCAGAAAAAAACTCTTGCTTGTAGGACCATAAACTGCATGTGATTCAACTCCATTTAGGACTGGAAACAAATGCTAGCTCGCCTTACAAGAAACACACTCTGCTTTTGAGAAAAGAGCGCTCTTCTACTCTAATGTGTTTCCTATAGAGCCAGAAGAGTGAGCTTGCTCAGAACAAAAGAACTGTGCTTCCTACACACGGGCCATATCTAGTTCAACTCTGCTTAGGAAACTGACAAGAACAGTAGATCCTCTTCAGTCCAATATACTGTACATGCTGGGAACAGACGCCAGTGCTATTTGCCCTGTGTATGACAGTGGGAGTGCAATAGTGACTCTTCTTACCAGAAAACAACTCTTGCTCGTAGGAACAGAAACTGCATGGGATTCAACTCCATTTAGGACTGGGAAACAAACGCTAGCTCGCCTTACAAGAAACACACTCTGATTTTGAGAAAAGAGCACTCATCTACTCTACTGTGTTTCCTTTAGGGCCAGAACAGTGAGCTTGCTCAGAACAAAAGAACTGTGCTTCCTACACACACAGCCATATCTAGTTCAATTCTGGTTAGGAAACTGACAAGAACAGTAGCTCCTCTTCAGTCCAATACACTGTACATGCTGGGAACAGACGCCAGTGCCATTTGCCCTGTGTATGACAATGGGAGCACAATAGTGACTCTTCTTACCAGAAAAAAACTCTTGCTCATAGGACCAAAAACTGGATGGGATTCAACTCCATTTAGGACTGGGAAACAAACACTAGCTCGCCTTAAAAGAAACACACTCTGCTTTTGAGAAAAGAGCACTCTACTTCTCTACTGTGTTTCCTATAGGGCCAGAACAGTGAGCTTGCTCAGAACAAAAGAACTGTGCTTCCTACACACACTGACCATATCTAGTTCAACTCTGCTCAGGAAAGTGACAAGAACAGTAGATCCTCTTCAGTCCAATACACTGTATATTCTGGGAACAGACGCGAGTGATTTTTGCAATGTGTATGACAATGGGAGCGCAATTGTGACTCTTCTTACCAGAAAACAACTCTTGCTCGTAGGACCAGAAAATGCATGGGATTCAACTCCATTTAGGACTGGGAAACAAACGCTAGCTCGCCTTAAAATAAAAACACTCTGCTTTTGAGAAAAGGGCACTCTTCTACTCTACTGTGTTTCCTATGGGGTCTGAGCAGTGAGCTTGCTCAGAACAAAAGAACTGTGCTTCCTACACACACGGGCCATACCTAGTTCAATTCTGCTTAGGATACTGACAAGAACAGTAGATCCTCTTCAATCCAATACACTGTACATGCTGGGAACAGACACCAGTGCTATTTGCCCTGTGTATGACAATGTGAGGGCAATAGTGACTGTTCTTACCAGAAAACAACTCTTGCTCGTAGGACCAGAAACTGCCTGTGATTCAACTCCATTTAGGACTGGGATACCAACGCTAGCTCGCCTACCAAGAAACACACTCTGCTTTTGAGAAAAGAGCACTCTCCTACTCTATTGTGTTTCCTATGGTGTCTGAACAGTGAGATTGCTCAGAACAAAAGAACTGTGATTCCTACACACACGGGACATATCTAGTTCAACTCTGCATAGGAAACTGACAAGAACAGTAGATCCTCTTCAGTCCAATACACTGTACATGCTGGGAACAGACGGGAGTGCTATTTGCACTGTGTATGACAATGGGAGCGCAATAGTGACTCTTCTTACCAGAGAGCAACTCTTGCTCGTAGGACCAGAAATTTCATGGGATTCAACTCCATTTAGGACTGGGAAACAAACGCTAGCTCGCCTTACAAAAAACACACTCTGCTTTTGAAAAAAGGGCACTCTTCTACTCTACTGAGTTTCCTATGGGGTCCAAACAGTGAGCTTGCTCAGAACAAAAGAACTGTGCGTCCTACACACACGGGGCATATATAGATCAACTCTGCTTAGGAAACTGACAAGAAGAGTAGCTCCTCTTCAGTCCAATACACTGTATTTGCTGGGAACAGACGCGAGTGCTATTTGCACTGTGTATGACAATGGGAGCACAATAGTGACTCTTCTTACCAGAGAACAACTCTTGCTCGTAGGACCAGAAACTGCATGTGATTCAACTCCATTTAGGACTGGGATACCAACGCTAGCTCGCCTACCAAGAAACACACTCTGCTTTTGAGAAAAGAGCACTCTTCTACTCTACTGTGTTTCCTATGTGGTCCGAACAGTGAGCTTGCTCAGAACAAAAGAACTGTGCTTCCTACACACACGGCCATATCTAGTTCAACTCTGCTTAGGAAACTGACAAGAAGAGAAGCTCCTCTTCAGTCCAATACACTGTACTTACTGGGAACAGACGCGTGTGCTATTTTCACTGTGTATGGCAATGGGAGCGCAATAGTGACTCTTCTTACCCGAAAACAACTCTTGCTCGTAGGACCAAAAACTACGTGTAACTCAACTCCATTTAGGACAGGGAAACAAACGCTAGCTCGCCTTACAAGAAACACACTCTGTTTTTGAGAAAAGAGCACTCTTCTACTCTACTGTGTTTCCTAAGGGGTCTGAACAGTGAGCTTGCTCAGAACAAAAGAACAGTGCTTCCTACACACACGGGCCATATCTAGTTCAACTGTGCTTAGGAAACTGACAAGAACAGTAGCTCCTCTTCAGTCCAATACACTGTACATGGTGGGAACAGAAGTCAGGGCTATTTGCCCTGTGTATGAAAATGGGAGCGCAATAGTGACTGTTCTTACCAGAAAACAACACTTGCTCATAGGACCAGAAACTGCATGTGATTCAACTCCATTTAAAATGGGAAACCAACGCTAGCTCGCCTAACTAGAAACACACTCTGCTTTTGAGAAAAGAGCACTCTTCTACTCTACTGTGTTTCCTAGGGGTCTGAACAGTGAGCTTGCTCAGAACAAAAGAACTGTGCTTCCTACACACAGGGGCCATATCTAGTTCAACTCTGCTTAGGAAACTGACAAGAACAGTAGCTCCTCTTCAGTCCAATACTCTGTACATGCTGGGAACAGACGCCAGTGCTATTTGCCCTGTGTATGACAATGGGAGCACAATAGTGACTCTTCTTACCAGAAAACAACTCTTGCTCTTAGGACCAGAAACTGCATGGGATTCAACTCCATTTAGTACTGGGAAACCATCGCTAGCTCGCCTAAGAAGAAACAAACTCTGCTTTTGAGAAAAGAGCACTCTTCTACTCTACTGTGTTTCCTATGGGGAAGGAACAGTGTGCTTGCTAAGAACAAAAGAACTGTGCTTCCTTCGAACATAGGTCATATCTAGTTCAACTCTGCTTAGGAAACTGACAAGAACAGTAGATCCTCTTCAGTCCAATACACTGTACATGCTGGGAACAGACCCCAGTGCTATTTGCCCTTTGTATGACAATGGGAGGGCAATAGTGACTATTCTTACCAGAAAACAACTCTTGCTCGTAGGACAAGAAACTGCATGTGATTCAACTCCATTTAGGACTGGGAAACCAATGCTATATCGCCTAACAAGAAACACACCCGGCTTTTGAGAAAAGAGCACTCTTCTACTCTACTGTGTTTCCTATGGGGTCCAAACAGTGAGCTTGCTCAGAACAAAAGATCTGTGTTTTCTACACACACAGGCCATATATAGATCAACTCTGCATAGGAAACTGACAAGAACAGTAGCTCCTCTTCAGTCCAATACACTGTACTTGCTAGGAACAGACGCGAGTGCCATTTGCACTGTTTATGGCAATGGGAGCTCAATAGTGACTTTCCTTACCAGAAAACAACTCTTGCTCGTAGGACCAAAAACTGTATGTGATTCAACTCCATTTAGGACTGGGAAAAAAATGCCAGCTCGCCTTACAAGAAACACACTCTGCTTTTGAAAAAAGATCACTCTTCTACTCTACTGTGTTTCCTAGAGGGCCAGAACAGTGAGCTTGCTCAGAACAAAACAACTGTGCTTCCTACACACACGGACATATCTAGTTCAATTCTGCTTAGGAAACTGACAAGAACAGTAGATCCTCTTCAGTCCAATACACTGTAAATGCTGGGAACAGACGCCAGTGCTATTTGCCCTGTGTATGACAATGGGAGGGCAATAGTGACTGTTCTTACCAGAAAACAACTCTTGCTCATAGGACCAGAAACTGCATGGGATTCAACTCCATTTAGGACTGGGAAACCAACACTAGCTCGCCTAACAAGAAACACACTCTGCTTTTGAGAAAAGAGCACTCTTCTACTCTACTGTGTTTCCTATGGGGTCCGAACAGTGAGCTTGCTCAGAACAAAAGAACTGTGCTTCCTACACACACGGGCCATATCTAGTTAAACTCTGCTCAGGAAACTGACAAAAACAGTAGATCCTCTTCAGTCCAATAGACTCTATTTGCTGGGAACATACGCAAGTGCCATTTGCACTGTGTATGGCAATGGGAGTGCAATAGTGACTCTACTTACCAGAAAACAACTCTTGCTTGTAGGACCAAACTGCATTTGACTCAACTCCATTTAGGACTGGGAAACAAACGCTAGCTCGCCTTACAAGAAACACACTCTGCTTTTGAGAAAAGAGCACTCTTCTACTCTACTGTGTTTCCTATAGTGCCAGAACTGTGAGCTTGCTCAGAACAAAAGAACTGTGCTTCCTACACACATGGCCATATCTAGTTCAATTCTGCTTAGGATACTGACAAGAACAGTAGATCCTCTTCAGTCCAATACACTGTACATGCTGGGAACAGACGCCAGTGCTATTTGCCCTGTGTATGACAATGGGTGCGGAATAGTGACTCTTCTTACCAGAAAACAAATCTTGCTCATAGGACCAGAAACTGCATGGGATTCAACTCCATTTTGGACTGGGAAACAAACGCTAGCTCACCTTAGAAGAAATATACTCTGCTTTTGAGAAAAGGGCACTCTTCTACTCTACTGTGTTTCCTATGGGGACCGAATAGTGACCTTGCTCAGAACAAAAGAACTGTGCTTCCTACCAACACGGGCCATATCTAGTTCAACTCTGCTTAGGAAACTGACAAGAACAGTAGATCCTCTTCATTCCAATACACTGTACATGCTGGGAACAGACGCCAGTGCTATTTGCACAGTGTATGACACTGGGAACACAATAGTGACTCTTCTTACCAGAAAACAACTCTTCCTAATAAGACCAGAAACTGCATGGGATTCAACTCCATTTAGGACTGGGAAACAAACACTAGCTCGCCTTACAAGAAACACAATTTGCTTTTGAGAAAAGTGCACTCTTCTACTCTACTGTGTTTCCTATTGGGTCCGAACAGTTAGCTTGATCAGAACAAAAGAACTGTGCTTCCTACACACAGGGGCCATATCTAGTTCAACTCTGCTTAGAAAACTGACAAGAACAGTAGCTCCTCTTCAGTCCAATACACTGTATTTGCTGGGAACAGACGCGAGTGCTATTTGCACTGTGTATGGCAATAGGAGTACCATAGTGACTCTTCTTACCAGACAACAACTCTTGCTCATAGGACCAAAAACTGCATGTGACTCAACTCCATTTAGGACTGGGAAACACGCGCTAGCTCGCCTTACAAGAAACACACTCTGCTTTTGAGAAAAGAGCACTCTTCTACTCTACTGTGTTTTCTATAGTGCCAGAACTGTGAGCTTTCTCAGAACAAAAGAAATGTGCTTGCTACACACCCGGGCCATATCTAGTTCAATTCTGCTTAGGATACCAACAAGAACAGTAGATCCTCTTCATTCCAATACACTGTACATGCTGGGAACAGACGCCAGTGCTATTTGCCCTGTGTATGAAAATGGGAGGGCAATAGTTACTGTTCTTACCAGAAAACAACTCCTGCTCGTAGGACCAGAAACTGCATGTGATTCAACTCCATTTAGCACTGGGAAACCAACGCTAGCTTGCCTAACTAGAAACACACTCTGCTTTTGAGAAAAGAGCACTCTTCTTCTCTACTGTGTTTCCTATGTGGTTCGAACCGTGAGCGTGCTCAGAACAAAAGAACTGTGCTTCCTACACACACGGGCCATATCCATTTCAACTCTTCTTCAGAAACTGACAAGAACAGTAGATCCTCTTCAGTCCAATACACTGTACTTGCTGGGATCAGACGCGAGTGCTATTTGCACTGTGTATGACATTGGGAGCACAATAGTGACTCTTCTTACCAGAAAACAACTATTGCTCGTAGGACCAGAAACTTCATGGGATCAACTCCATTTAGGACTGGGAAACAAACTCTAGCTCGCCATACAAGAAACACACTCTGCTTTTGAGAAAAGGGCACTCTTCTACTCTACTTTGTTTCCTCTGGGGTCCAAACAGTGAGGTTGCTCAGAACAAAAGAACTGTGCTTCTTACAAACACAGGCCATATATAGATCAACTCTGCTTAGGAAACTGACAAGAACAGTAGCTCCTCTTCAGTCCAATACACTGTAATTTCTAGGAACAGACGCGAGTTCTATTTGCACTGTGAATGGCAATGGGAGCGCAATAGTGACTTTCCTTACCAGAAAACAACTCTTGCTCGTAGGACCAAAAACTGCATGTGATTCAACTCCATTTAGGACTGGGAAACAAACGCTAGCTCGCCTTAAAAGAAAGACACTCTGCTTTTGAGAAAAGATCACTCTTCTACTCTACTGTGTTTCCTTTAGGGCCAGAACAGTCAGCTTGCTCAGAACAAAACAACTGTGCTTCCTACACACACGGCCATATCTAGTTCAATTCTGCTTAGGAAACGGACAAGAACAGTAGCTCCTCTTCAGTCCAATACACTGTACTTACTGGGAACAGACGCGAGTGCTATTTGCACTGTGTATGGCAATGGGAGCTCAATAGTGACTTTCCTTACCAGAAAACAACTCTTGCTCGTGGGACCAAAAAGTGCATGTGATTCAAATCCATTTAGGACTGGGAAACAAAGGCTATCTCGCCTTACCACAAACACACTCTGCTTTTGAAAAAAGAGCACTCTTCTACTCTAATGTGTTTCCTATAGGGCCAGAACAGTGAGCATTCTCAGAACAAAAGAACTGTGCTTCCTACACACACGGGCCATATCTAGTTCAACTCTGCTTAGGAAACTGACAAGAACAGTAGATCCTCTTCAGTCCAATACACTGTACATGCTGGGAAGACGCCAGTGCTATTTGCCATGTGTATGACAATGGGAGTACAATAGTGACTCTACTTACCAGAAAACAACTCTTGCTCTTAGGACCAGAAACTGCATGGGATTCAACTCCTTTTAGGACTGGGAAACAAACGCTAGCTCACCTTAGAAGAAACATACTCTGCTTTTGATAAAAGGGCACTCTTCTACTCTACTGTGTTTCCTATGGGGTCCAAACAGTGAGCTTGCTCAGAACAAAAGAACTGTGCTTCCTACACACACGGGCCATATATAGATCAACTCTGCTTAGGAAACTGACAAGAACAGTAGCTCCTCTTCAGTCCAATACACTGTACTTGCTAGGAACAGACGCGAGTTCTATTTGCACTGTGAATGGCAATGGGAGCGCAATAGTGACTTTCCTTACCAGAAAACAACTCTTGCTCGTAGGACCAGAAACTGCATGGGATTCAACTCCATTTAGCACTGGGAAACCAATGCTAGCTCGCCTAACAAGAAACACACTCTGCTTTTGAGAAAAGAGCACTCTTCTTCTCTACTGTGTTTCCTATGGGGTCCGAACAGTGAGCTTGCTCAGAACAAAAGAACTGTGCTTCCTACACACACGGGCCATATCCAGTTCAACTCTGCTCAGGAAACTGACAAGAACAGTAGATCCTCTTCAGTCAAATACACTGTACATGCTGGGAACAGACGCCAGTGCAATTTGCACTGTGTATGACAATGGGAGCACAATAGTGACTCTTCTTACCAGAAAACAACTCTTCCTCATAAGACCAGAAACTGAATGGGATTCAACTCCATTTAGGACTGGGAAGCAAACACTAGCTCGCCTTACAAGAAACACAAAATGCTTTTGAGAAAAGTGCACTCTTCTACTCTACTGTGTTTCCTATTGGGTCCGAACAGTGAGCTTGCTCAGAACAAAAGAACTGTGCTTCCTACACACAGGGGCCATATCTAGTTCAACTCTGCTTAGGAAACTGACAAGAACAGTAGCTCCTCTTCAGTCCAATACACTGTATTTGCTGGGAACAGACGCGAGTGCTATTTGCACTGTGTATGGCAATGGGAGCACAATAGTGACTCTTCTTACCTGAAAACAACTCTTGCTGGTAGGACCAAAAACTGCATGTGACTCAACTCCATTTAGGACTGGGAAACACACGCTAGCTCGCCTTTCAAGAAACACACTCTGCTTTTGAGAAAAGAGCACTCATCTACTCCACTGTGTTTTCTATAGTGCCAGAACTGTGAGCTTGCTCAGAACAAAAGAAATGTGCTTGCTACACACCCGGGCCATATCTAGTTCAATTCTGCTTAGGATACCGACAAGAACAGTAGATCCTCTTCATTCCAATACACTGTACATGCTTGGAACAGACGCCAGTGCTATTTGCCCTGTGTATGAAAATGGGAGGGCAATAGTGACTGTTCTTACCAGAAAACAACTACTGCTCGTAGGACCAGAAACTGCATGTGATTCAACTCCATTTAGCAATGGGAAACCAACTCTAGCTCGCCTAACTAGAAACACACTCTGCTTTTGAGAAAAGAGCACTCTTCTTCTCTACTGTGTTTCCTATGTGGTTCGAACAGTGAGTTTGCTCAGAACAAAAGAACTGTGCTTCCTACACACACGGGCCATATCCAGTTCAACTCTGCTTAGGAAAATGACAAGAACAGTAGATCCTCTTCAGTCCAATACACTGTACTTGCTGGGAACAGACGCGAGGGTTATTTGCACTGTGTATGACATTGGGAGCACAATAGTGACTCTTCTTACCAGAAAACAACTCTTGCTGGTAGGACCAGAAACTTCATGGGATTCAACTCCATTTAGGACTGGGAAACAAACGCTAGCTCACCTTAGAAGAAACATACTCTGCTTTTGAGAAAAGGGCACTCTTCTACTCTACTGTGTTTCCTATGGGCTCCGAACAGTGAGCTTGCTCAGAACAAAGGAACTGTGCTTCCTACACACACGGCCATATCTAGTTCAACTCTGCTTAGGAAATTGACAAGAACATTAGCTCCTCTTCAGTCCAATACACTGTACTTACCGGGAACAGATGCGTGTGCTATTTTCACTGTGTATGGCAATGGGAGCGTAATAGTGACTCTTCTTACTAGAAAACAACTCTTGCTCGTAGGACTAAAAAAATGCATGTGACTAAACTCCATTTAGGACTGGGAAACAAATGCTAGCTCGCCTAATAAGAAACACACTCTGCTTTTGACAAAAGAGCACTCTTCTACTCTGCTGTGTTTCCTAAGGGGTCTGAACAGTGAGCTTGCTCAGAACAAAAGAACTGTGCTTCCTACACACAAGGCCATATCTAGTTCAACTCTGCTTAGGAAACTGACAAGAACAGTAGATCCTCTTCAGTCCAATACACTGTACTTGCTGGGAACAGAAGCGAGTGCTATTTGCGCTGTGTATGGCAATGGGAGCGAAATAGTAACTCTTCGTACCAGAAAACAACTCTTGCTCGTAGTACCATAAACTCCATGTGACTCAACTCCATTTAGGACTGGGAAACAAACGCTAGCTCGCCTTACAAGAAACACACTCTGCTTTTGAGGAAAGAGCACTCTTCTACTCTAATGTGTTTCATATAGAGCCAGAACAGTGAGCTTGCTCAAAACAAAAGAACTGTGCTTCCTACACACAAGGGCCATATCTAGTTCAACTCTGCTTAGGAAACTGACAAGAACAGTAGCTTCTCTTCAATCCAATACACTGTACTTACTGGGAACAGACGCGAGTGCTATTTTCACTGTGTATGGCAATGGGAGCGCAATAGTGACTCTTCTTACCAGAAAACAACTCTTGCTCTTAGGACGAAAAACTGCATGTGACTCAACTCCTTTTAGGTCTGGGAAACAAACGCTAGCTCGCCTTACAAGAAACACACTCTGCTTTTGAGAAAAGGGCACTCTTCTACTCTACTGTGTTTCCTATGGGGTCCGAACAGAGAGCTTGCTCAGAACAAAAGAACTGTGCTTCCTACACACAGGTGCCATATCTAGTTCAACTCTGCTTAGGAAACTGACAAGAACAGTAGCTCCTCTTCAGTCCAATACACTGTATTTGCTGGGAACAGACGCGAGTGCTATTTGCACTGTGTATGTCAATGGGAGCACAATAGTGACTTTTCTTACCAGATAAACAACTCTTGCTCATAGGACCAAAAACTGCATGTGACTCAACTCCATTTAGGACTGGGAAACAAATGCTAGCTCGCCTTACAAGAAACACACTCTGCTTTTGAGAAAAGAGCACTCTTCTACTCTATTGTGTTTCCTATAGGGCCAGAACGGTGAGCTTGCTCAGAACAAAAGAACTGTGCTTCCTACACACACGGGCCATATCTAGTTCAATTCTGATAAGGATCCTGACAAGAACAGTAGATCCTCTTCAGTCCAATACACTGTATTTGCTGGGAACAGATGCGAGTGCTGTTTGCACTGTGTATGTCAATGGGAGCGCAATAGTGACTCTTCTTACCAGAAAACAACTCTTGCTCGAAGGACCAAAAACTGCATGTGACTCACCTCCATTTAGGACTGGGAAACAAACGCTAGCTCGCCTTACAAGGAAAACAAACTGCTTTTGACAAAAGATCACTCTTCTGCTCAACTGTGTTTCCTGTAGGGCCAGAACAGTGAGCTTGCTCAGAACAAACAACAGTGCTTCCTACACACACGGCCATATCTAGTTCAATTCTGCTTAGGAAACTGACAAGAACAGTAGCTCCTCTTCAGTCCAATACACTGTACTTACTGGGAACAGACGCGAGTGCTTTTTGCACTGTGTATGGTAATGAGAGCTCAATAGTGACTTTCCTTACAAGAAAACAACTCTTGCTCATAGGACCAAAAACTGCATGTGATTCAATTCCAATTAGGACTGGGAAACAAACGCTAGCTCGCCTTACAAGAAACACACTCTGCTTTTGAGAAAAGGGCACTCTTCTACTCTACTGTGTTTCCTATGGGGTCCAAACAGTGAGCTTGCTCAGAACAAAAGAACTGTGCTTCCTACACACACGGGCCATATATAGATCAACCCTGCTTAGGAAACTGACAAGAACAGTAGCTCCTCTTCAGTCCAATACACTGTACTTGCTAGGAACAGACGCGAGTTCTATTTGCACTGTGAATGGCAATGGGAGCCCAATAGTGACTTTCCTTATCAGAAAACAACTCTTGCTCGTAGGACCAGAAACTGCATGGGATTCAACTCCATTTAGCACTGGGAAACCAACGCTAGCTCGCCTAACAAGAAACACACTCTGCTATTGAGAAAAGAGCACTCTTCTTCTCTACTGTGTTTCCTATGGGGTCCGAACAGTGAGCTTGCTCAGAACAAAAGAACTGTGCTTTCTACACACACGGGCCATATCCAGTTCAACTCTGCTCAGGAAACTGACAAGAACAGTAGATCCTCTTCAGTCAAATACACTGTACATGCTGGGAACAGACGCCAGTGCTATTTGCACTGTGTATGACAATGGGAGCACAATAGTGACTCTTCTTACCAGAAAACAACTCTTCCTCATAAGACCAGAAACTGAATGGGACTCAACTCCATTTAGGACTGGGAAGCAAACACTAGCTCGCCTTACAAGAAACACAAAATGCTTTTGAGAAAAGTGCACTCTTCTACTCTACTGTGTTTCCTATTGGGTCCGAACAGTGAGCTTGCTCAGAACAAAAGAACTGTGCTTCCTACACACAGGGGCCATATCTAGTTCAACTCTGCTTAGGAAACTGACAAGAACAGTAGCTCCTCTTCAGTCCAATACACTGTATTTGCTGGGAACAGACGCGAGTGCTATTTGCACTGTGTATGGCAATGGGAGCACAATAGTGACTCTTCTTACCTGAAAACAACTCTTGCTGGTAGGACCAAAAACTGCATGTGACTCAACTCCATTTAGGACTGGGAAACACACGCTAGCTCGCCTTACAAGAAACACACTCTGCTTTTGAGAAAAGAGCACTCATCTACTCCACTGTGTTTTCTATAGTGCCAGAACTGTGAGCTTGCTCAGAACAAAAGAAATGTGCTTGCTACACACCCGGGCCATATCTAGTTCAATTCTGCTTAGGATACCGACAAGAACAGTAGATCCTCTTCATTCCAATACACTGTACATGCTTGGAACAGACGCCAGTGCTATTTGCCCTGTGTATGAAAATGGGAGGGCAATAGTGACTGTTCTTACCAGAAAACAACTCCTGCTCGTAGGACCAGAAACTGCATGTGATTCAACTCCATTTAGCACTGGGAAACCAACTCTAGCTCGCCTAACTAGAAACACACTCTGCTTTTGAGAAAAGAGCACTCTTCTTCTCTACTGTGTTTCCTATGTGGTTCGAACAGTGAGTTTGCTCAGAACAAAAGAACTGTGCTTCCTACACACACGGGCCATATCCAGTTCAACTCTGCTTAGGAAAATGACAAGAACAGTAGATCCTCTTCAGTCCAATACACTGTACTTGCTGGGAACAGACGCGAGGGTTATTTGCACTGTGTATGACATTGGGAGCACAATAGTGACTCTTCTTACCAGAAAAAAACTCTTGCTGGTAGGACCAGAAACTTCATGGGATTCAACTCCATTTAGGACTGGGAAACAAACGCTAGCTCACCTTAGAAGAAACATACTCTGCTTTTGAGAAAAGGGCACTCTTCTACTCTACTGTGTTTCCTATGGGCTCCGAACAGTGAGCTTGCTCAGAACAAAAGAACTGTGCTTCCTACACACACGGCCATATCTAGTTCAACTCTGCTTAGGAAATTGACAAGAACAGTAGCTCCTCTTCAGTCCAATACACTGTACTTACCGGGAACAGATGCGTGTGCTATTTTCACTGTGTATGGCAATGGGAGCGTAATAGTGACTCTTTTTACTAGAAAACAACTCTTGCTCGTAGGACTAAAAAAATGCATGTGACTAAACTCCATTTAGGACTGGGAAACAAATGCTAGCTCGCCTAATAAGAAACACACTCTGCTTTTGACAAAAGAGCACTCTTCTACTCTGCTGTGTTTCCTAAGGGGTCTGAACAGTGAGCTTGCTCAGAACAAAAGAACTGTGCTTCCTACACACAAGGCCATATCTAGTTCAACTCTGCTTAGGAAACTGACAAGAACAGTAGATCCTCTTAGTCCAATACACTGTACTTGCTGGGAACAGACGCGAGTGCTATTTGCGCTGTGTATGGCAATGGGAGCGAAATAGTAACTCTTCGTACCAGAAAACAACTCTTGCTCGTAGTACCATAAACTCCATGTGACTCAACTCCATTTAGGACTGGGAAACAAACGCTAGCTCGCCTTACAAGAAACACACTCTGCTTTTGAGGAAAGAGCACTCTTCTACTCTAATGTGTTTCATATAGAGCCAGAACAGTGAGCTTGCTCAAAACAAAAGAACTGTGCTTCCTACACACAAGGGCCATATCTAGTTCAACTCTGCTTTGGAAACTGACAAGAACAGTAGCTTCTCTTGAATCCAATACACTGTACTTACTGGGAACAGACGCGAGTGCTATTTTCACTGTGTATGGCAATGGGAGCGCAATAGTGACTCTTCTTACCAGAAAACAACTCTTGCTCTTAGGACCAAAAACTGCATGTGACTCAACTCCTTTTAGGTCTGGGAAACAAACGCTAGCTCGCCTTACAAGAAACACACTCTGCTTTTGAGAAAAGAGCACTCTTCTACTCTACTGTGTTTCCTATGGGGTCCAAACAGAGAGCTTGCTCAGAACAAAAGAACTGTGCTTCCTACACACAGGTGCCATATCTAGTTCAACTCTGCTTAGGAAACTGACAAGAACAGTAGCGCCTCTTCAGTTCAATACACTGTATTTGCTGGGAACAGACGCGAGTGCTATTTGCACTGTGTATGTCAATGGGAGCGCAATAGTGACTTTTCTTACCAGATAAACAACTCTTGCTCATAGGACCAAAAACTGCATGTGACTCAACTCCATTTAGGACTGGGAAACAAATGCTAGCTCGCCTTACAAGAAACACACTCTGCTTTTGAGAAAAGAGCACTCTTCTGCTCTATTGTGTTTCCTATAGGGCCAGAACGGTGAGCTTGCTCAGAACAAAAGAACTGTGCTTCCTACACACACGGGCCATATCTAGTTCAATTCTGATAAGGATCCTGACAAGAACAGTAGATCCTCTTCAGTCCAATACACTGTATTTGCTGGGAACAGACGCGAGTGCTGTTTGCACTGTGTATGTCAATGGGAGCGCAATAGTGACTCTTCTTACCAGAAAACAACTCTTGCTCGAAGGATAAAAAACTGCATGTGACTCACCTCCATTTAGGACTGGGAAACAAACGCTAGCTCGCCTTACAAGGAAAACACTCTGCTTTTGACAAAAGATAACTCTTCTGCTCAACTGTGTTTCCTGTAGGGCCAGAACAGTGAGCTTGCTCAGAACAAACAACAGTGCTTCCTACACACACGGCCATATCTAGTTCAATTCTGCTTAGGAAACTGACAAGAACAGTAGCTCTTCTTCAGTCCAATACACTGTACTTACTGGGAACAGACGCGAGTGCTTTTTGCACTGTGTATGGCAATGAGAGCTCAATAGTGACTTTCCTTACAAGAAAACAACTCTTGCTCATAGGACCAAAAACTGCATGTGATTCAATTCCAATTAGGACTGGGAAACAAACGCTAGCTCGCCTTACAAGAAACACACTCTGCTTTTGAGAAAAGAGCACTCTTCTACTCTACTGTGTTTCCTATGGGGTCCGAAGAGTGAGCTAGCTCAAAACAAAAGAACTGTGCTTCCTAATCACACGGGCCACATCTAGTTCAACTCTGCTTAGGAAATTGACAAGAACAGTAGCTTCTCTTCAGTCCAATACACTGTACTTACTGGGAACAGATGCGAGTGCTATTTTCACTGTGTATGTCAATGGGAGCACAATAGTGACTCTTCTTGCCAGAAAATACTCTTGCTCGTAGGACCAAAATCTGCATGTGATTCAACTCCATTTAGGACTGGGAAACAAACGCTAGCTCGCCTTACAAGGAACACACTCTGCTTTTGAGAAAAGAGCAATCCACTACTCTACTGTGTTTCCAATAGGGCCAAAACAGTGAGCTTGCTCAGAACAAAAGAACTGTGGTTCCTACACACGGCCATATCTAGTTCAATTCTGCTTAGGAAACTGACAAGAACAGTAGATCTTCTTCAGTCCAATACACTGTACTTGCTGGGAACAGACGCGAGTGCTATTTGCACTGTGTATAGCAATGGGAGTACAATAGTGACTTTCCTTACCTCAAAACAACTCTTGCTCTAGGAACAGAAACTGCATGTGATTCAACTCCATTTAGGACTGGGAAACAAACGCTAGCTCGCCTTACAAGAAACACACTCTGCTTTTGAGAAAAGAGCACTCTTCTACTCTACTGTGTTTGCTATAGGGCCAGAACAGAGAACTTGCTCAGAACAAAAGAACTCTACTTCCTACACACACGGGCAATATCTAGTTCAACTCTGCTTAGGAAACTGACAAGAACAGTAGCTTCTCTTCAGTCCAATACACTGTACTTGCTGAAAACAGACGAGAGTGCTATTTGCACAGTGTATGGCAATGGGAGCGCAATAGTGACTCTTCTTACCAGAAAACAACTCTTGCTCGTAGGACCAGAAACTGCATGTGATTCAACTCCATTTAGGACTGGGAAACAAACGCTAGCTCACCTTAGAAGAAACACCCTCTGCTTTTGAGAAAAGGGCACTCTTCTACTCTACTGTGTTTCTCATGGGATCCGAACAGTGACCTTGCTCAGAACAAGAACTGTGCTTCCTACACACAAGGGAAATATCTAGATCAACTCTGCTTTGGAATCTTACAAGAACAGTAGCTCCTCTTCAGTCCAATACACTGTACTTGCTGGGAACAGACACGATTCCTATTTGCACTCTGTATGGCAATGGGAGCACAATAGTGACTCTTCTTACCAGAAAATACCCTTGCGTGTAGGACCAGAAACTGCATGTGATTTAACTCCATTTAGGAGTGGGAAACAAACGCTAGCTCGCCTTACAAGAAACACACTCTACTTTTGAGAAAAGGGCACTCTTCTACTGTACTGTGTTTCCTATGGAGTCTGAACAGTGAGCTTGCTCAGAACAAAAGAACTGTGCTTCCCACACACACGGGCCATATCTAGTTCAACTCTGCTTAGGAAACTGACAAAAACAGTAGCTCCTCTTCAGTCCAATACACTTTACTGGCTGGGAACAGACTCGTGTTATTTGCACTGTGTATGGAAAATGGAGCGCAATAGTGACTCTTTTTACCAGAAAAGAACTCTTGCTCATAGGACCAAAATCTGCATGTGATTCAACTCCATTTAGGACTGGGAAACAAACGCTAGCTCCCCTTACAAGAAACACACTCTGCTTTTGAGAAAAGAGCACTCATCTACTCTACTGTGTTTCCTATAGTGCCAAAACAGTGAACTTGCTCAGAACAAAAGAACTGTGCTTCCTACACACGGCCATATCTAGTTCAAATCTGCTTAGGAAACTGACAAAACAGTAGATCCTCTTCAGTCCAATACACTGTACTTGCTGGTAACAGACACCAGTGCTATTTGCCCTGTGTATGACAATGGGAGCGCAATAGTGACTCTTCTTACCAGAAAACAACTCTTGCTCATAGGACCAAAATCTGCATGTGATTCAACTTCTTTTAGGACTGGGAAACAAATGCAAGTTCCCCTTACAAGAAACACACTCTGCTTTTGAGAAAAGAGCACTCTTCTACACTACTGTGTTTCTACGGGGTCCTAACAGTGAACTTGCTCACAACAAAAGAACTGTGCTTCCTACTCACACGGGCCATATCTAGTTCAACTCTGCTTAGGAAACTGACAAGAACAGTAGCTCCTCTTCAGTCCAATACACTGTACTTGCTGGGAACAGACGCCAGTGCTATTTTCACTGTGTATGGCAATGGGAGCGCAATAGAGACCCTTCTTACCAGAAAACAACTCTTGCTCGTAGGACCATAAACTGCATGTGACTCAACTCCATTTAGGACTGGGAAACAAACGCTAGCTCGCCTTACAAGCAACACACTCTGCTTTTGAGAATAGAGCAATCTTCTATTCTACTGTGTTTCCTATAGGGCCAGAGCAGTGAGCTTGCTCAGAACAAAAGAAATGTGCTTCCTACACACACGGGCCATATAAGTTCAATTCTACTTAGGAAATTGACAAGAACAGTAGATCCTCTTTAGTCCAATACACGGTACATCTTGGAACAGACGCCAGTGCTATTTGCCCTGAGTATGACAATGGGATCGCAATAGTGACTCTTCTTACCAGAAAACAACTCATGCTCGTAGGACCAGAAACTGCATGTTATTCAACTCCATTTCTGACTGGGAAAAAATCACTAGCACGCCTTACAAGAAACACACTCTGCTTTTGAGAATAGAGCACTCTTATACTCTACTGTGTTTCCCTTAGGGACAGAACAGTGCGCTTGCTCAGAAGAAAAGAACTGTGCTTCCTACACACATGGGCCATGTAAGTTCAATTCTGCTTAGGAAACTAACAAGAACAGTAGATCCTCTTCAGTCCAATACACTGTACATGCCGGGAACAGACGCCAGTGCTATTTGCCCTGTGTATGACAATGGGAGCGAAATAGTGACTCTTCTTACCAGAATACAACTCTTGCTCGTAGGACCAGAAACTGCATGGGATTCAACTCCATTTAGGACTGGGAAACAAACGCTAGCTCGCCTTACAAGAAACACACTCTGCTTTTGAGAAAAGATCACTCTTCTACTCTACTGTGTTTCCTTAAGGGCCAGAACAGTGAGCTTGCTCAGAACAAAAGAACTGTGCTTCCTACACACACAGCCATATCTAGTTCAACTCTGCTTAGGAAACTGACAAGCACAGGAGCTCGTCTTCAGTCCAATACACTGTACTTGTGGGGAACAGACGTGAGTGCTATTTACACTGTGTATGGCAATGGGAGTCCAATAGTGACTCTTCTTACCAGAAAACAACTCTTGCTCATAGGACAGGAAACTGCATGGGATTCAACTCCTTGTAGGACTGGGAAACAAACGCTAGCTCGCCTTACAATAAACACACTCTGCTTTTGAGAAAAGATCACTCTTCTACTCTACTGTGTTTCCTGTACTGCCAGAACAGTGAGCTTGCTCAGAACAAAAGAACTGTGCTTCCTACACACATGGCCATATCTAGTTCAATTCTGCTAAGGAAACTGACAAGAACAGTAGATCCTCTTCAGTCCAATAAACTGTACATGCTGGGAACATACGCCAGTGCTATTTGACCTGTATATGACAATGGGAGCACAATAGTGTCTCTTCTTACCAGAAAAAAACTCTTGCTCGTAGGACCAGAAACTGCATGTGATTCCACTCCATTTAGGACTGGGAAACAAACGCTAGCTCGCCTTACAAGAAACACACTCTGCTTTTGAGAAAAGGGCACTCTTCTACTCTACCGTGTTTCCTATGGGTCCAAACAGTTAGCTTGCTCAGAACAAAAGAACTGTGCTTCAAACACACACGGGTCATATCTATTTCAACTCTGCTTAGGAAACTGACAAGAACAGTAGCTTCTCTTCAGTCCAATACACTGTACTTGCTGAAAACAGACGAGAGTGCTATTTGCACAGTGTATGGCAATGGGAGCGCAATAGTGACTCTTCTTACCAGAAAACAACTCTTGCTCGTAGGACCAGAAACTGCATGTGATTCAACTCCATTTAGGACTGGGAAACAAACGCTAGCTCACCTTAGAAGAAACACCCTCTGCTTTTGAGAAAAGGGCACTCTTCTACTCTACTGTGTTTCTCATGGGGACCGAACAGTGACCTTGCTCAGAACAAAAGAACTGTGCTTCCTACACACAAGGGAAATATCTAGATCAACTCTGCTTTGGAATCTTACAAGAACAGTAGCTCCTCTTCAGTCCAATACACTGTACTTGCTGGGAACAGACACGATTCCTATTTGCACTCTGTATGGCAATGGGAGCACAATAGTGACTCTTCTTACCAGAAAATACCCTTGCGTGTAGGACCAGAAACTGCATGTGATTTAACTCTTTAGGAGTGGGAAACAAACGCTAGCTCGCCTTACAAGAAACACACTCTACTTTTGAGAAAAGGGCACTCTTCTACTGTACTGTGTTTCCTATGGAGTCTGAACAGTGAGCTTGCTCAGAACAAAAGAACTGTGCTTCCCACACACACGGGCCATATCTAGTTCAACTCTGCTTAGGAAACTGACAAAAACAGTAGCTCCTCTTCAGTCCAATACACTTTACTGGCTGGGAACAGACTCGTGTTATTTGTACTGTGTATGGAAAATGGAGCGCAATAGTGACTCTTCTTACCAGAAAAGAACTCTTGCTCATAGGACCAAAATCTGCATGTGATTCAACTCCATTTAGGACTGGGAAACAAACGCTAGCTCCCCTTACAAGAAACACACTCTGCTTTTGAGAAAAGAGCACTCATCTACTCTACTGTGTTTCCTATAGTGCCAAAACAGTGAACTTGCTCAGAACAAAAGAACTGTGCTTCCTACACACGGCCATATCTAGTTCAAATCTGCTTAGGAAACTGACAAAACAGTAGATCCTCTTCAGTCCAATACACTGTACTTGCTGGTAACAGACACCAGTGCTATTTGCCCTGTGTATGACAATGGGAGCGCAATAGTGACTCTTCTTACCAGAAAACAACTCTTGCTCATAGGACCAAAATCTGCATGTGATTCAACTTCTTTTAGGACTGGGAAACAAATGCTAGTTCCCCTTACAAGAAACACACTCTGCTTTTGAGAAAAGAGCACTCTTCTACACTACTGTGTTTCTACGGGGACCTAACAGTGAACTTGCTCACAACAAAAGAACTGTGCTTCCTACTCACACGGGCCATATCTAGTTCAACTCTGCTTAGGAAACTGACAAGAACAGTAGCTCCTCTTCAGTCCAATACACTGTACTTGCTGGGAACAGACGCCAGTGCTATTTTCACTGTGTATGGCAATGGGAGCGCAATAGAGACCCTTCTTACCAGAAAACAACTCTTGCTCGTAGGACCATAAACTGCATGTGACTCAACTCCATTTAGGACTGGGAAACAAACGCTAGCTCGCCTTACAAGAAACACACTCTGCTTTTGAGAATAGAGCAATCTTCTATTCTACTGTGTTTCCTATAGGGCCAGAGCAGTGAGCTTGCTCAGAACAAAAGAAATGTGCTTCCTACACACACGGGCCATATAAGTTCAATTCTACTTAGGAAATTGACAAGAACAGTAGATCCTCTTTAGTCTAATACACGGTACATCTTGGAACAGACGCCAGTGCTATTTGCCCTGAGTATGACAATGGGATCGCAATAGTGACTCTTCTTACCAGAAAACAACTCATGCTCGTAGGACCAGAAACTGCATGTTATTCAACTCCATTTCTGACTGGGAAAAAATCACTAGCACGCCTTACAAGAAACACACTCTGCTTTTGAGAATAGAGCACTCTTATACTCTACTGTGTTTCCCATAGGGACAGAACAGTGCGCTTGCTCAGAAGAAAAGAACTGTGCTTCCTACACACATGGGCCATGTAAGTTCAATTCTGCTTAGGAAACTAACAAGAACAGTAGATCCTCTTCAGTCCAATACACTGTACATGCCGGGAACAGACGCCAGTGCTATTTGCCCTGTGTATGACAATGGGAGCGAAATAGTGACTCTTCTTACCAGAATACAACTCTTGCTCGTAGGACCAGAAACTGCATGGGATTCAACTCCATTTAGGACTGGGAAACAAACGCTAGCTCGCCTTACAAGAAACACACTCTGCTTTTGAGAAAAGATCACTCTTCTACTCTACTGTGTTTCCTTAAGGGCCAGAACAGTGAGCTTGCTCAGAACAAAAGAACTGTGCTTCCTACACACACAGCCATATCTAGTTCAACTCTGCTTAGGAAACTGACAAGCACAGGAGCTCGTCTTCAGTCCAATACACTGTACTTGTGGGGAACAGACGTGAGTGCTATTTACACTGTGTATGGCAATGGGAGTCCAATAGTGACTCTTCTTACCAGAAAACAACTCTTGCTCATAGGACAGGAAACTGCATGGGATTCAACTCCTTGTAGGACTGGGAAACAAACGCTAGCTCGCCTTACAATAAACACACTCTGCTTTTGAGAAAAGATCACTCTTCTACTCTACTGTGTTTCCTGTACTGCCAGAACAGTGAGCTTGCTCAGAACAAAAGAACTGTGCTTCCTACACACACGGCCATATCTAGTTCAATTCTGCTAAGGAAACTGACAAGAACAGTAGATCCTCTTCAGTCCAATAAACTGTACATGCTGGGAACAGACGCCAGTGCTATTTGACCTGTATATGACAATGGGAGCACAATAGTGTCTCTTCTTACCAGAAAAAAACTCTTGCTCGTAGGACCAGAAACTGCATGTGATTCCACTCCATTTAGGACTGGGAAACAAACGCTAGCTCGCCTTACAAGAAACACACTCTGCTTTTGAGAAAAGGGCACTCTTCTACTCTACCGTGTTTCCTATGGGTCCAAACAGTTAGCTTGCTCAGAACAAAAGAACTGTGCTTCAAACACACACGGGTCATATCTATTTCAACTCTGCTTAGGAAACTGACAAGAACAGTAGCTTCTCTTCAGTCCAATACACTGTACTTGCTGAAAACAGACGAGAGTGCTATTTGCACAGTGTATGGCAATGGGAGCGCAATAGTGACTCTTCTTACCAGAAAACAACTCTTGCTCGTAGGACCAGAAACTGCATGTGATTCAACTCCATTTAGGACTGGGAAACAAACGCTAGCTCACCTTAGAAGAAACACCCTCTGCTTTTGAGAAAAGGGCACTCTTCTACTCTACTGTGTTTCTCATGGGGACCGAACAGTGACCTTGCTCAGAACAAAAGAACTGTGCTTCCTACACACAAGGGAAATATCTAGATCAACTCTGCTTTGGAATCTTACAAGAACATTAGCTCCTCTTCAGTCCAATACACTGTACTTGCTGGGAACAGACACGATTCCTATTTGCACTCTGTATGGCAATGGGAGCACAATAGTGACTCTTCTTACCAGAAAATACCCTTGCGTGTAGGACCAGAAACTGCATGTGATTTAACTCCATTTAGGAGTGGGAAACAAACGCTAGTTCGCCTTACAAGAAACACACTCTGCTTTTGAGAAAAGGGCACTCTTCTACTGTACTGTGTTTCCTATGGAGTCTGAACAGTGAGCTTGCTCAGAACAAAAGAACTGTGCTTCCCACACACACGGGCCATATCTAGTTCAACTCTGCTTAGGAAACTGACAAGAACAGTAGCTCCTCTTCAGTCCAATACACTTTACTGGCTGGGAACAGACTCGTGTTATTTGCACTGTGTATGGAAAATGGAGCGCAATAGTGACTCTTCTTACCAGGAAAGAACTCTTGCTCATAGGACCAAAATCTGCATGTGATTCAACTCCATTTAGGACTGGGAAACAAACGCTAGCTCCCCTTACAAGAAACACACTCTGCTTTTGAGAAAAGAGCACTCATCTACTCTACTGTGTTTCCTATAGGGCCAAAACAGTGAACTTGCTCAGAACAAAAGAACTGTGCTCCTACACACGGCCATATCTAGTTCAAATCTGCTTAGGAAACTGACAAGAACAGTAGATCCTCTTCAGTCCAATACACTGTACTTGCTGGTAACAGACACCAGTGCTATTTGCCCTGTGTATGACAATGGGAGCGCAATAGTGACTCTTCTTACCAGAAAACAACTCTTGCTCATAGGACCAAAATCTGCATGTGATTCAACTTCTTTTAGGACTGGGAAACAAATGCTAGTTCCCCTTACAAGAAACACACTCTGCTTTTGAGAAAAGAGCACTCTTCTACACTACTGTGTTTCTACGGGGTCCTAACAGTGAACTTGCTCACAACAAAAGAACTGTGCTTCCTACTCACACGGGCCATATCTAGTTCAACTCTGCTTAGGAAACTGACAAGAACAGTAGCTCCTCTTCAGTCCAATACACTGTACTTGCTGGGAACAGACGCCAGTGCTATTTTCACTGTGTATGGCAATGGGAGCGCAATAGAGACCCTTCTTACCAGAAAACAACTCTTGCTCGTAGGACCATAAACTGCATGTGACTCAACTCCATTTAGGACTGGGAAACAAACGCTAGCTCGCCTTACAAGAAACACACTCTGCTTTTGAGAATAGAGCAATCTTCTATTCTACTGTGTTTCCTATAGGGCCAGAGCAGTGAACTTGCTCAGAACAAAAGAAATGTGCTTCCTACACACACGGGCCATATAAGTTCAATTCTACTTAGGAAATTGACAAGAACAGTAGATCCTCTTTAGTCTAATACACGGTACATCTTGAAAGAGACGCCAGTGCTATTTGCCCTGAGTATGACAATGGGATCGCAATAGTGACTCTTCTTACCAGAAAACAACTCATGCTCGTAGGACCAGAAACTGCATGTTATTCAACTCCATTTCTGACTGGGAAAAAATCACTAGCACGCCTTACAAGAAACACACTCTGCTTTTGAGAATAGAGCACTCTTATACTCTACTGTGTTTCCCATAGGGACAGAACAGTGCGCTTGCTCAGAAAAAAAGAACTGTGCTTCCTACACACATGGGCCATGTAAGTTCAATTCTGCTTAGGAAACTAACAAGAACAGTAGATCCTCTTCAGTCCAATACACTGTACATGCCGGGAACAGACGCCAGTGCTATTTGCCCTGTGTATGACAATGGGAGCGAAATAGTGACTCTTCTTACCAGAATACAACTCTTGCTCGTAGGACCAGAAACTGCATGGGATTCAACTCCATTTAGGACTGGGAAACAAACGCTAGCTCGCCTTACAAGAAACACACTCTGCTTTTGAGAAAAGATCACTCTTCTACTCTACTGTGTTTCCTTAAGGGCCAGAACAGTGAGCTTGCTCAGAACAAAAGAACTGTGCTTCCTACACACACAGCCATATCTAGTTCAACTCTGCTTAGGAAACTGACAAGCACAGGAGCTCGTCTTCAGTCCAATACACTGTACTTGTGGGGAACAGACGTGAGTGCTATTTACACTGTGTATGGCAATGGGAGTCCAATAGTGACTCTTCTTACCAGAAAACAACTCTTGCTCATAGGACAGGAAACTGCATGGGATTCAACTCCTTGTAGGACTGGGAAACAAACGCTAGCTTGCCTTACAAGAAACACACTCTGCTTTTGAGAAAAGATCACTCTTCTACTCTACTGTGTTTCCTGTACTGCCAGAACAGTGAGCTTGCTCAGAACAAAAGAACTGTGCTTCCTACACACACGGCCATATCTAGTTCAATTCTGCTAAGGAAACTGACAAGAACAGTAGATCCTCTTCAGTCCAATAAACTGTACATGCTGGGAACAGACGCCAGTGCTATTTGACCTGTATATGACAATGGGAGCACAATAGTGTCTCTTCTTACCAGAAAAAAACTCTTGCTCGTAGGACCAGAAACTGCATGTGATTCAACTCCATTTAGGACTGGGAAACAAACGCTAGCTCGCCTTACAAGAAACACACTCTGCTTTTGAGAAAGGGCACTCTTCTACTCTACCGTGTTTCCTATGGGTCCGAACAGTTAGCTTGCTCAGAACAAAAGAACTGTGCTTCAAACACACACGGGTCATATCTAGTTCAACTCTGCTTAGGAACCTGTCAAGAACAGTAGCTCCTCTTCAGTCCAATACACTATACATGCTGGGAACAGACGCCAGTGCTATTTTCCCTGTGTATGAAAATGGGAGCAGAATAGTGACTCTTCATACCAGAAAACAACTCTTGGTCGTAGGACCAGAAATTGAATGTGATTCAACTCCATGTAGGACTGGGAAACAAACGCTAGCTCTCCTTACAAGAAACATACTCTGCTTTTGAGAGAAGAGCACTCTTCTACTCTACTATGTTTCTTATGGGGTCCGAAGAGTGAGCTTGCTCAGAACAAAAGAACTGTGCTTTCTGTACACGGGTCATATCTAGTTCAACTCTGCTTAGGAACCTGTAAAGAACAATACCTCCTCTTCAGTCCAATACACTGTACTTGCGGGGAACAGACGCGATTGCTATTTGCACTGTGTAAGCCAATAGGAGCTCAATAGTGACTCTTCTTATCGGAAAACAACTCTTGCTCCTAGGACCAGAAACTGCATGGGATTCAACTCCATTTAGGACTGGGAAACAAACGCTACCTCGCCTTACAAGAAACACACTCTGCTTTTGAGAAAAGATCACTCTTCTACTCTACTGTGTTTCCTATAGGGCCAGAACAGTGAGCTTGCTCAGAACCAAAGAACTGTGCTTCCTACACACACAGCCATATCTAGTTCAATTCTGCTTAGGAAACTGACAAGAGCAGTAGATCCTCTTCAGTCCAATACACTGTACACGCTGGGAACAGACGGCAGTGCTATTTGCCCTGTGAATGACAATGGGAGCACAATAGTGAGTCTTCTTACCACAAAACAACTCTTGCTCGTAGGACCAAAAACTGCATGTGATTCATCTCCACTTAGGACTGGAAAACAAATGCTGCCTCGCCTTACAAGAAACACACTCTGCTTTTGAGAAAAGAACACTCTTCTACTCTACTGTGTTTCCTATGGTGTCCGAATAGTGAGCTTGCTCAGAACAAAAGAACTGTGCTTCCTACACCCAAGGTCCATGTCTAGTTCAACTCTGCTTAGGAACCTGACAAGAACAGTAGCTCCGCTTCAGTTCAATACACTGTACTTGCTGCGAACAGACGCGAGTGCTATTTGCACTGTGTATGGCAATAGGAGCTTAATAGTGACTCTTATTATCAGAAAACAACTCTTGCTCGTAGGACCAGAAACTGCATGGGATTCAACTCCATTTAGGACTGGGAAACACACGCTAGCTCGCCTTACAAGAAACACACTCTGCTTCTGAGAAAAGAGCACTCTTCTACTCTAATGTGTTTCCTACAGGGTTAGAACAGTGAGCTTGCTCATAACAAAAGAACTGTGCTTCCTACACACACGGGCTACCTCTAGTTCAACTCTGCTTAGGAAACTGACAAGAACAGTAGATCCTCTTCAGTCCAATACACTCTACATTTTGGGAACAGACGCCAGTGCTATTTGCCCTGTATATGACAATGGGAACGCAAGAGTGATTCTTCTTACCAGAAAACAACTCTTGCTCGTAGGTCCAGAAATTGCATGTGATTCAACTACATTTAGGACTGGGAAACAAACGCTAACTAGCCTTACAAGAAACACACTCTGCTTTTGAGAAAAGAATACTCTTCTACTCAAATGTTTTTCCTATAGGGCCAGAACAGTGAGCTTGCTCAGAACAAAGAACTGTTCTTCCTACACACACGGGCTATATATAGTTCAACTCTGCTTAGGAAACTGAGAAGAACAGTAGATCCTCTTCAGTCCAATACACTGTACGTGCTGGGAACAGACGCCAGTTCTATTTACCATGTGGGCAAATGGGAGTACAATATTGACTCTTCTTACCAGAAAACAACTCTTGCTCATAGGACCAGAAACTGCATGGGATTCAACTCCATTTGGGACTGGGAAACAAAAGCTAGCTCGCCTTACAAGAAACACACTCTGCTTTTGAGATAAGAGCACTCTTCTACTCTACTGTGTTTCCTATGGGGTCCGAACAGTGAGCTTGATCAGAAAAAAAGAACTGTGCTTCCTACACACACGGGCTACATCTAGTTCAACTCTGCTAAGAAACGGACAAGAACAGGAGATCCTCTTCAGTCCAATACACTGTACATGCTGGGAACAGACGCCAGTGCTATTTGCCCTGTGAATGACAATGGGAGCACAATAGTGACTCTTCTTACCAGAAAAAAATTCTTGCACGTAGGATCCGAAACTGCATGGGATTCACCTCCATTTAGGACTGGGAAACAAACGCTAGCTCGCCTTACAAGAAACACACTCTGCTTTTGAGAAAAGAGCACTCTTCTACTGTAATGTTTTTCCCATAGGGTTAGAACAGTGAGCTTGCTCAGAACAAAAGAACTGTGCTTCCTACACACACGGGCTACATTTAGTTCAACTCTGCTAAGAAACTGACAAGAACAGTAGATCCTCTTCAGTCCAATACACTGTACATGCTGGGAACAGACGCCAGTGCTATTTGCCCTGTGATTGACAATGGGAAGGCAATAGTGACTCTTCTTACCAGAAAACAACTCTTGCTCATAGGACCAGAAACTGCATGTGATTCAACTTCATTTAGGACTGGGAAACAAACGCTAGCTCGCTTTACAAGAAACACACTCTGCTTTTGAGAAAAGAGGACTCCTCTACTCTAATGTGTTTCCTATAGGGCCAGCACAGTGAGCTTGCTCAGAACAAAAGAACTGTGCTTCCTACACACACAGGATATATTAGTTCAACTCTGCTTAAGAAACTGACAAGAACAGTAGATCCTCTTCAGTCCAATACACTGTACATGCTGGGAACAGATGCCAGTGCTATTTGCCCTGTGTATGATAATGGGAGCACAATAGTGACTCTTCTTACCAGAAAACAACTCTTGCTCGTAGGACCAGAAATTGCATGTGATTCAACTCCATGTAGGTCTGGGAAACAAACGCTAGCTCGCCTTACAAGAAACACACTCTGCTTTTGAGAAAAGAGCACTCTTCTACTCTACTGTGTTTCTTATGGGGTCCGAACAGTGAGCTTGCTCAGAACAAAAGAACTGTGCTTTCTACACACGGGCCATATCTAGTTCAATTCTGCTTAGGAACCTGTCCAGAACAATACATCCTCTTCAGTCCAATACACTGTACTTGCTGGGAACAGACGCGATTGCTATTTGCACTGTGCATGCCAATAGGAGCTCAATAGTGACTCTTCTTATCACAAAACAACTCTTGCTCGTAGGACCAGAAACTGCATGGGATTCAACACCATTTAGGACTGGGAAACAAAGGCTAGCTCGCCTTCCAAGAAACACACTCTGCTTTTGAGAAAAGTGCACTCTTCTATTCTAATGTGTTTCCTATAGGGTTAGAACAGTAAGCTTGCTCAGAACAAAAGAACTGTGCTTCCTACACACACGGGCTACATCTAGTTCAACTCTGCTAAGAAACAGACAAGAACAGTAGATCCTCTTCAGTCCAATACACTGTACATGCTGGGAACAGACGCCAGTGCTATTTGCCCTGTGATTGACAAAGGGAAGGCAATAGTGACTCTTCTTACAGAAAACAACTCTTGCTCATAGGACCAGAAACTGCATGTGATTCAACTCCATTTAGGACTGGGAAACAAACACTAGCTCGCCTTACAAGAAACACACTCTGCTTTTGAGAAAAGAGCACTCTTCTACTCTACTGTGTTTCCTATAGGGCCAGAACAGTGAGCTTGCTCAGAACAAAAGAACTGTGCTTCCTACACACACGGGCCTTATCTAGTTCAACTTTTCTTAGGAAACTGACAAGAACAGTAGCTCCTCTTCAGTCCAATTCACTGTACTTGCTGGCAACAGACAAGAGTGCTATTTGCACAGTGTATGGCAATGGGAGCGCAATAGTGAATTTCCTTACCAGAAAACAACTCTTGCTCGTGGGACCAACAACTGCATGTGATTCAACTCCATTTAGGACTGGGAAACAAATGCTAGCTCGCCTTACAAGAAATATACTCTGCTTTTGAGAAAAGAGCACTCTTCTACTCTACTGTGTTTCCTGTAGGGCCAGAAGAGTGAGCTTGCTTAGAACAAAAGAATTGTGCGTCCGACACACGGACCATATCTAGGTCAACTCTGCTTAGGAAACTAACAAGAACAGTAGCTTCTCTTCAGTCCAATACACTGTACTTGCCGGGTACAGACACGAGTGCTATTTGCGCTGTGTATGGCAAATGGAGTGCAGTAGTGACTCTTTTTACCACAAAACAACTCATGCTCGTAGGACCAGAAACTGCATGTGATTCAACTCCATTTAGGACTGGGAAAAAAAAGCTAGCTCGCCTTACAAGAAACACATTCTGTTTTGAGAAAACAGTAGTCTTTTAATCTAATGTGTTTCCCTAGGGCCAGAACAGTGAGCTTGCTAAGAACCAAAGAACTGTGCTTTTTACGCACACGGGCTATATTTAGTTCAACTCTGCTTAGAAAACTGACAAGAACAGTAGCTCCTCTTCAGTCCAATACACTGTACTTGCTGGGAACAGACGCGAGTGCTATTTGCACTGTGTACTGCAATGGGAGCGCAATAGTGTCTTTCCTTTCCAGAAAAAAACTCTTGCTCATAGGACCACAAATTGCATGTGATTCAACTTCATTTAATACTGGGAAACAAACGCTAGCTCGTCTTACAAGAAACACACTCTGCTTTTCAGAAATATCACTCTTCTAGTCTACAGTGTTTCCTATAGGGCCAGAACAGTGAGCTTGCTCAGAACAAAAGAACTGTGCTTCCTACACACACGGCCATATCTAGTTCAATTCTGCTTAGGAAACTGACAAGAACAGAAGATCCTCTTCAGTCCAATACACTGTACATGCTGGGAAGAGACGCCAGTGCTATTTGCCCTGTGTAGGACAATGGGAGCACAATAGTGACTCTTCTTACCAGAAAACAACTCTTGCTCGTAGGACCAGAAACTGCATGAGATTCAACTCCATTTCTGACTGGGAAACAAACACTACCTCGCCTTACAAGAAACACACTCTGCTTTGGAGAAAAGAGCACTCTTCTACTCTACTGTGTTTAATGGGGTTCGAACAGTGAGCTTGCTCAGAAAAAAAGAACTGTTCTTCCTACACACACGGTCTTATCTAGTTCAATTCTGCTTAGGAAACTGACAAGAACAGTAGATCCTCTTCAGTCCAATACACCGTACATGCTGGGAACAGACGCCAGTGCTATTTGCCCTGTGATTGACAATGGGAAGGCAATAGTGACTCTTCTTACCAGAAAACAACTCTTGCCCGTAGGACCAGAAACTGCATGTGATTCAACTCCATTTAGGACTGGGAAACAAACGCTAGCTTGCCTTACAAGAAACACACTATGCTTTAGAGAAAACAGCAGTCTTCTACTCTACTGTGTTTCCTATAGGCCAACAGAGTGAGCTTGCTCAGAACAAAAGAACTGTGCTTCCTACACACACGGTCCATATCTAGTTCAACTCTGCTTAGGAAACTGACAAGAACAGTAGATCCTCTTCAGTCCAATACAATTTACATGCTGGGAACAGACGCCAGTGCTATTTGCCCTGTGTATGACAATGGGAGCGCAACAGTGACTCTTCTTACCAGAAAAAAACTCTTGCTCGTAGGACCAGAAACTGCATGTGATTGAACTCCATTTAGGACTGGGAAACAAACGCTAGCTCGCCTTACAAGAAACACATTCTGCTTTTGAGAAAAGAGCACTCTTCTACTCTACTGTGTTTCCTACAGGGCCAGAAGAGTGAGCTTGCTCAGAACAAAAGAAGTGTACTTCCTACATACACGGGCCATATCTAGTTCAACTTTACTTAGGAAACTGACAAGAACAGTAGATCCTCTTCAGGCCAATACACTGTACATCCTGGGAACAGACGCGAGTCCTATTTGCCCTGTGTATGGCAATGGGAACAAAATAGTGACTCTTCTTACTAGAAAACAACTCTTGCTTTTAGGACCAGAAACTGCATGTGATTCAACTCCATTTAGGACTGAGAAACAAAAGCTAGCTCGCCTTACAAGAAACACACTCTGCTTTTGAGAAAAGAGCTCTCTTCTACTCTACTGTGTTTCCTATAGTGCCAAAACAGTGAGCTTGCTCAGAACAAAAGAACTGTGCTTCCTACACACACCGGCCATATCTAGTTCAATTCTGCTTAGGAAACTGACAAGAACAGTAGATCCTCTTCAGTCCAATACACTGTACATGCTGGGAACAGACGCCAGTGCTATTTGCCCTGTGTATGACAATGGGAGCGTATTAGTGACTCTTCTTTCCAGAAAACAACTCTTGCTCCTAGGATCAGAAATTGCATGTGATTCAACTCCATTTAGGACTGGGAAACAACGCTAGCTCGGCTTACAAGTAACACACTCTGCTTTTGAGAAAAGAGCACTCTTCTACTCTACTGTGTTTCCTATGGGGTCTGAACAGTGAGGTTGCTCAGAACAAAAGAACTGTGCTTCCTACACACACGGGCCATATCTAGTTCAACTCTGCTTAGGAAACTGACAAGAACAGTAGCTCCTCTTCTGTCCAATACACTGTACTTGCAAAGAACAGTAGCAAGTGTTGTTTGCACTGTGTATGGCAGTAGGAGCGCAATAGTGACTCTTCTTACCAGAAAACAACTCTTGCTCATAGGACAAGAAACTGCATGTAATTCAACTCCATTTAGGACTGGGAAACAAACGCTAGCTCACCTTACAAGAAACACAATCTGCTTTTGAGAAATGAGCACTCTTCTACTATACTGTGTTTCCTATAGGGCCAGAACAGTGAGCTTGCTGAGAACAAAAGAACTGTGCTTCCTACACACACGGGCTATATCTAGTTCAACTCTGCTTAGGAAGCTGACAAGAACAGTAGCACGTCTTCAGTCCAATACACTGTACTTGCTGGGAGCAGAAGCGAGTGCTATTTGCACTGTGTATGTCAATGGGAGCGAAATAGTGACTCTTCTTACCAGAAAACAACTCTTGCTCCTAGGTCCAGAAACTGCATGGGATTCAACTCCGTTTCTGATTGGGAAACAAACACTAGCTACCCTTACAAGAAACACACTCTGCTTTTGAGAAAAAAACACTCTTCTACTCTACTTTGTTTACTATGGGGTCCGAAAATTGAGCTTGCTCAGAACAAAAGAACTGTGCTTCACACACGGGCCATATGTAGTTCAACTCTGCTTAGGAAACTGACAAGAACAGTAGCTCCTCTTAAGTCCAATACACTGTACTTGCTGGCGAACAGACACGAGTGCTATTAGCACTGTGTATTACAATGGTAGCACAATAGTGACTCTTCTTACCAGAAAACAACTCTTGCTCGTAGGACCAGAAACTGCATGTGATTCAACTCCATTTAGGACTGGGAAACAAACGCTAGCACACCTTACAAGAAACACACTCTGCTTCTGAGAAAAGAGCACTCATCTACTCTTCTGTGTTTTATATAGGGCAAGAACAGTGAGCTTGATCAGAACAAAAGAACTGTGCTTCCTACACACACGAACAATATCTAGTTCAACTCTGCTTAGGAAACTGCCAAGAACAGTAGCTCCTCTTCAGTCCAATACACTGTACTTGCTGGGAACAGACGTGAGTGCTATTTGCACTGTTTATCGCAAAGGGAGCACAATAGTGACTTTCCTTACCAGAAAACATCCCTTGCTTGTAGGACCAAAAACTGCATGTGATTCAACTCCATTTAGGACTGGAAAACAAACGCTAGCTCACCTTACGAGAAATAAACTCTGCTTTTGAGAAAAGAGCACTCTTCAACTCTACTGTGTTTCCTATAGGGCCTGAACAGTGAGCTTGCTCAAAACAAAAGAACTGTGCTTCCTACACACAAGGGCTATATCAAGTTCAACTCTGCTTAGGAAACTGACAAGAACAGTAGCTCCTATTCAGTCCAATACACTGTACTTGCTGGGAGCAGACACGAGTGCTATTTGCACTGTGTATGGCAATGGGAGCGAAATAGTGACTCTTCTTACCAGAAAACAACTCTTGCTCCTAGGACCAGAAACAGCATGGGATTCAACTCCGTTTCTGACTGGGAAACAAACACTAGCTAGCCTTAGAAGAAACACACTCTTCTTTTGAGAAAAGAGCACTCTTCTACTCTACAGTGTTTACTAGGGTGTCCGAAAATTGAGCTTGCTCAGAACAAAAGAACTGTGCTTGACACACACGGGCCATATCTAGTTCAACTCTGCTTAGGAAACTGACAAGAACAGTAGCTCCTCTTCTGTCCAATACACTTTACATCCTGGGAACAGACACCAGTGCTATTTGCTCTGTGCATGACAATGGGAACGCAATAGTGACTCTTCTTACCAGAAAACGACTCTTGCTCATAGGAACAGATCTGCAAGTGATTCAACACCACTTAGGACTGGGAAACAATCGCTAGCTCGCCTTACAGGAAACACACTCTGCTTTTGAGAAAAGAGCACTCGTCTACTCTACTTTGTTTCCTAAGGGGTCCGAACAGTGAGCTTGCTCAGAACAAAAGAACTGTGCTTCCTACACAAGGGCCATATCTAGTTCAATTCTGCTTAAAAAAATGACAAAAACAGTAGCTCCTCTTCAGTCCAATACACTGTACTTGCTGGAAACAGACGCGTGTGCTATTTGCCCTGTGTATGACAATGGGAGCGCAATAGTGACTCTTCTTACCAGAAAACAGGTCTTGCTCGTAGGACCAGAAACTGCATGGGATTCAACTCCATTTAGGACTGGGAAACAAACACTAGCTCTTTTTACAAGAAACACACAATGCTTTTGAGAAAAGAGTACTCTTCTACTCTACTGTGTTCCCTATGGGGTCCGAACAGAGAGCTTGCTCAGAACAAAAGAACTGTGCTTCCTACACACACGGGCCATATCTAATTCAACTCTGCTTAGGAAACTGACAAGAACAGTAGCTTCTCTTCAGTCCAATACACTTTACATGCTGGGAACAGACGCCAGTGCTATTTGCAATGTGCATGACAATGGAAGCGCAATAGTGACTCTTCTTACCAGAAAACAACTCTTGCTGGTAGGAACAGATCTGCAAGTGATTCAACACCACATAGAACTGGGAAACAATCGCTAGCTTGCCTTACAAGAAACACACTCTGCTTTGAGAAAAGACACTTTTCTACTCTACTGTGTTTCCTATAGTGCTAGAACAGTGAGCCTGCTCAGAATAAAAGAACTGTATTTCCTACACACACGGTCCATATCTAGTTCAATTCTGATTAGGAAACTGACATGAACAGTACATCCTCTTCAGTCCAATACACAGTACAAGCTGGGAACAGACGCCAGTGCTATTTGCACTGTGTATGACAATGGGAGCGCAATAGTGACTCTTCTTACCAGAAAACAACTCTTGCTTGTAGGACCAGAAACTGCATGGGATTCAACTCCATTTCTGACTGGGAAACAAACCCTAGCTAGCCTTACAAGAAACACACTCTGCTCTTGAGAAAAGAACACTCTTCTACTCTACACTGTTTCCTATGGGGTCCGAACAGTGAGCTTGCTCAGAACAAAAGAACTGTGCTTCCTACGTACACGGGACATATCTAGTTCAACTCTGCTTAGGAAACTGACAAGAACAGTAGCTCCTCTTCAGTCCAACATACTGTACTTGGTGGGAACAGACGCGAGTGCTATTTGCAATGTGTATGGCAATGGGAGCGCAATAGTGACTTTCCTTACCAGAAAACAACTCTTGCTCGTAAACCAAAAACTGCATGTGATTCAACTCCATTTAGGACTGGGAAACAAACACTAGCTAGCCTTACAAGAAACACACTCTGCTTTTGAGAAAAGAGCACGCTTCTACTTTACTGTGTTTCCTATGGGGTCCGAAAAGTGAGCTTGCTGAGAACAAAATAACTGTGCTTCCTACACACACGGCCATATCTAGTTCAATTCTGCTTAGGAAACTGACAAGAACAGTAGCTCCTCTTCAGTCCAATACAATGTACTTGCTGGGACCAGACGGGTGTGCTATTTGCCCTGTGTATGAAAATGGGAGCACAATAGTGACTCTTCTTACCAGAAAACTACTCTTGCTCGTAGGACCAGAAACTGCATGTGATTCAACTCCATTTAGGACTGGGAAACAAATGCTAGCTCGCCTTACAAGAAACACACTCTGCTTTTGAGAAAAGAGCACTCTTCTACTCTACTGTGTTTCCTATGGCGTCCGAAAAAAGAGCTTGCTCAGAACAAAAGAACTGTGCTTCCTACACACACGGCCATATCTAGTTCAATTCTGCTTAGGAACCTGACAAGAACAGCAGATTCTCTTCAGTCCAATACACTTTACATGCTGGGGACATACGCGAGTGCTATTTGCCCTGTGTGTGACAATGGGAGCACAATAGTGACTCTTCTTTCCAGAAAACAACTCTTGCTTGTAGGACCAGAAACTGCATGGGATTACACTCCATTTAAGACTGGGAAACAAACGCTAGCTCGCCCTACAAGAAACACACTCTGTTTTGAGAAAAGAGCACTCTTCTACTCTACTGTTTTTCCTATGGGACCAGAACAGTGAGCTTGCTCAGAAAAAAAGAACTGTGTTTCCTACACACACTGGCCATATCTAGTTCAACTCTGCTTAGGAAACTGACAAGAACAGTAGCTCCTCTTCAGTCCAATACACTGTACTTGCTGGGAACAGACGCGAGTGCTATTTGCACTGTATATGTCAATGGAGGGCAATAGTGACTTTCCTTGCCAGAAAACAACTCTTGATCGTAAACCAAAACTGCATGTGATTCAACTCCTTTTAGGACTGGGAAACAAACGCTAGCTTGCCTTACAAGAAACACACTCTGCTTTTCAGAAAAGAGCACTCTTCTACTCTACTGCGTTTCCTATGAGGTCCGAACAGAGAGATTGCTCAGAACAAAAGAACTGTGCTTCCTACACACACGGGCCATATCTAGTTCAACTCTGCTTAGCAAACTGACAAGGACAGTAGCTCCACTTCAGTCCAATACACTGTAAATGCTGGGAACGGTCGCCAGTGCTATTTGCACTGTGTATGTCAATGGGAGCGCAATAGTGACTCTTCTTTCTAGAAAACAACTCTTGCTCGTAGGACCAGAAACTGTATGTGATTCAACTCCATTTAGGACTGGGAAACAAACGCTAGCACGCCTTACAAGAAACACACTCTGCTTTTGAAAAAAGAGCACTCTTCTACTCTACTGTTTTTCCTATGGGGTCCTAACAGTGAGCTTGCTCAGAACAAATGAACTGTGATTCCTACACAAACGGGCCATACGTAGTTCAACTCTGCTTAGGAAACTGACAAGAACAGTAGCTCCTCTTCATTCCAATACACTGTACTTGCTGGGAAAAGACGCGAGTGCTAATTTCACAGTGTTTGGCATTGGGAACACAAGAGTGACTTTCCTTACCAGAAAACAACTCTTGTTCGTAGGACCAAAAACTGCATGTGTTTCAACTCCATTAAGGACTGGGAAACAAACGCTAGCTTGTCTTACAAGAAACACACTCTGCTTTTGAGAAAAGAGCACTCTTCTACTCTACTGTGTTTACTATAGGCCTGAAGAGTGAGCTTGCTCAGAACAAAAGAACTGTGCTTCCTACACACGGCCATATCTAGTTCAATCCTGGTTAGGAAACTGATAAGAACAGTAGATCCTCTTCAGTTAAATACACTGTACTTGCTGGGAACAGACGCCAGTGCTATTTGTCCTTTGTACGAAAATGGGAGCACAATAGTGACTCTTCTTTCTAGAAAACAACTCTTGCTCATAGGACCAAAAACTGCATGTGATTCAACCCCATTTATTACTAGGAAACAAACGCTAGCTCGCCTTACAAGAAACACACTCTGCTTTTGAGAAAAGAGCACTCTTCTACACTACAGTGTTGCCTTTGGGGTCCGAACAGTGAGCTAGCTCAGAACAAAAGAACTGTGCTTCCTACACTCACAGGCCATATCTAGTACAACTCTGCTTAGGAAACATACAAGAACAGTAGCTCCTCTTCAGTCCAATACACTGTACTTGCTGGGAACAGACGCGAGTGCTATTTGCACTGTGTATGGGAATGGGAGCGCAATAGTGACTTTCCTTACGAGAAAACTACTCTTGATCGTAGGACCAGAAACTGCATGTGATTCAACTCCATTTAGTACTGGGAAACAAACGCTAGCTCGCCTTACAAGAAACACACTCTGCTTTTGAGAAAAGAGCACTCTTCTACTATATTGTGTTTCCTATTGGGTCCTAAAAGTGAGCTTGCTCAGAACAAAAGAACTGTGCTTCCTACACACACGGGCCATATCTACTTCAACTCTGCTTAGGAAACTGACAAGAGCTGTAGCTCCTCTTCAGTCCAATACACTGTACTTGCTGGGAACAGACGCCAGTGCTATTTTCACTGTGTATGGCATTGGGAGTGCAACAGTGACTTTCCTTACCAGAAAACATCTCTTGCTCGTAGTACCAAAAACTGCATGTGATTCAACTCCATTTAGGACTGAGAAACAAACGCTAGCTCGCCTTACAAGAAACACACACTGCTTTTGAGAAAAGAGCACTCTTCTAATCTACTGTGTTTCCTGTAGGGCCAGAAGTGAGCTTGCTCAGAACAAAAGAACTGTGCTTCCTACACACAAGGCCATATCTAGTTCAATTCTGCTTAGGAAACTAACAACTACAGTAGATCCTCTTCAGTCCAATACACTTTACATGCTGGGAACAGACGCCAGTGCTATTTGCCCTGTGTATGACAAAGGGAGCGCAATAGTGACTCTTCTTACCAGAAAACAACTCTTGCTCATAGGACCAGAAACTGCATGTGATTCAACTCCCTTTAGGACTGGGAATAAAACGCTAGCTCGCCTTACAAGAAACAAACTCTGCTTTTGAGAAAAGACACTCTTCTACTCTACTGTGTTTCCTATAGCACCAGAACTGTGAGCTGGCTCAGAACAAAAGAATTGTGCTTCCTACACACACTGCCATATCTAGTTCAATTCTGCCTAGGAAACTGACAAGAACAGTCGATCATCCTCAGTACAGTACACTGTACATGCTGGGAACAGACGCCAGTGCTATTTGCCCTGTGTATGACAATGGGAGCACAATAGTGACTCTTTTGCCAGAAAACAACTCTTGCTCATAGGACCAGAATCTGCATGTGATCAACTCCATTTAGGACTGCGAAAGTAACGCTAGCTCGCCTTTCAGGAAACACACTCTGCTTTTGAGTAAAGAGTACTCTTCTATTCTACTGTGTTTTCTATGGGGTACGAACAGTGAGCTTGCTCAGAGCAAAAGAACTGTGCTTCCTACACAGAAGGGCATATCTTGTTCAACTCTGCTTAGGAAACTGACAAGAACAGTAGCTCCGCTTCAGTCCAATACACTGTACTTGCTGGGAACAGACGCGAGTGCTATTTGCACTGTGTATGGCAATGGGAGAGTAATAGTGACTCTTCTTACCAGGAAACAACTCTTGCTCGTAGGACCAGAAACTGCATGGGATTAAACTCCATTTAGGACTGGGAAACAAACTCTAGCTCGCCTTACAAGAAACACACTCTGCTTTTGAGAAAAGAGCACTCTTCTACTCCACTGTGTTTCCTATGGGGTCCGAACAGTGAGCTTGCTCAGAACAAAAGAACTGTGCTTCCTACACACACGGGCCATATCTAGTTACACTCTGCTTAGGAAACTCACAAGAACACTAGCTACTCTTCAAAACAATACACTGTACGTGCTGGGAACAGACGTGAGTGCTATTTGCACTCTGTATGGCAATAGGAGCGCAATAGTGACTTTCCTTACCAGAAAACAACTCTTGCTCGTAGGACCAAATACTGCATGTGTCTCAACTCCACTTAGGACTGGGAAACAAACGTTGTCTCACCTTACAAGAAACACACTCTGCTTTTGATAAAGGAGCACTCTTCTACTCTACAGTGTTTCCTATAGGGCCAGAACAGTGAGCTTTTTCAGAACAAAAGAACTGTGCTTCCTACACACACGGGCCATGTCTAGTTCAATTCTGCTTAGGAAACTGACAAGAACACTAGATCCTCTTCAGTCGAATACACCGTACATTGTGTAACAGACGCTAGTGCTATTTGCCCTGTGTATGACAATGGGAGCGCAATAGTGACTCTTCTTTCTAGAAAACAACTCTTGCTTGTAGGACCAAAAACTGCATGTGATTGAACTCCTTTTAGGACTGGGAAACAAACTCTAGCTTGCCTTACAAGAAACACACTCTGCTTTTCAGAAAAGAGCACTCTCCTACTCTACTGTGTTTCCTATGGGGTCTGAACAGTGAGCTTGCTCAGAACAAAAGAACTGTGCTTCCTGCACACACGGGCCATATCTAGTTCAACTCTGCTTAGGAAACTGACAAGGACAGTAGTTCCTCTTCAGTCCAATACACTGTACTTGCTGGGAACAGACGCCAGTGCTATTTGCACTGTGTATTGCAATGGGAGCGCAATAGTGACTCTTATTACCAGAAAACAACTCTTGCTCGTAGGACAAGAAACTGCTGGTGATTCAACTTCCTTTAGGACTGGGAAACAAACGCTATCTCGCCTTACAAGAAACACACTCTGCTTTTGAGAAAAGAGCACTCTTCTACTCTACTGTGTTTACTAAAGGGCCAGAAGAGTGAGCTTGCTCAGAACAAAAGAACTGTGCTTCCTACACACACGGCCATATCTAGTTCAATTCTGGTTAGGAAACTGATAGGAACAGTAGATCCTCTTCAGTCCAATACACTGTACTTGCTGGGAACAGACGCCAGTGCTATTTGTCCTTTGTATGACAATGGGAGGGCAATAGTGACTCTTCTTTCTAGAAAACAACTCTTGCTCATAGGACCAGAAACTGCATGTGATTCAACTCCATTTAGGACTAGGAAACAAAAGCTAGCTCACCTTACAAGAAACACACTCTGCTTTTTAGAAAAGAGCACTCTTCTACACTACAGTGTTGCCTTTGGGGTCCGAACAGTGAGCTAGCTCAGAACAAAAGAACTGTGCTTCCTACACTCACGGGCCATATCTAGTACAACTCTGCTTAGGAAACATACAAGAACAGTAGCTCCTCTTCAGTCCAATACACTGTACTTGCTGGGAACAGACGCGAGTGCTATTTGCACTGTCTACGGCAATGGGAGCGCAATAGTGACTTTCCTTACCAGAAAACAACTCTTGCTCGTAGGACCAAAAACTGCATGTGATCAACTCCATTTATGACTGCGAAAGGAACGCTAGCTCACCTTACAGGAAACACACTCTGCTTTTGAGTAAAGAGTACTCTTCTATTCTCCTGTGTTTTCTATGGGCTCCGAACATTGAGCTTGCTCAGAGCAAAATAATGTGCTTCCTACACAGATGGGCATATCTTGTTCAACTCTGCTTAGGAAACTGACTAGAACAGTAGATCCTCTTCAGTCCAATACAGTGTACTTGCTGGGAACAGACGCGAGTGCTATTTGCACTGTGTATGGCAATGGGAGAGTAATAGTGACTCTTCTTACCAGGAAACAACTCTTGCTCGTAGGACCAGAAACTGCATGTGATTAAACTCCATTTAGGACTGGGAAACAAACTCTAGCTCGCCTTACAAGAAACACACTCTGCTTTTTAGAAAAGAGCCCTATTCTACTCCACTGTGTTTCCTATGGGGTCTGAACAGTGAGCTTGCTCAGAACAAAAGAACTGTGCTTCCTACACACACGGGCCATATCTAGTTACACTCTGCTTAGGAAACTCACGAGAACAGTAGCTACTCTTCAAAAGAATACACTGTACTTGCTGGGAACAGACGCGAGTGCTATTTGCACTCTGTATGGCAATAGGAGCGCAATAGTGACTTTCCTTACCAGAAAAAAACTCTTGCTCGTAGGACCAAAAACTGCATGTGTCTCAACTCCACTTAGGACTGAGAAACAAACGCTATCTCACCTTACAAGAAACACACTCTGCTTTTGAGAAAGGAGCACTCTTCTATTCTACTGTGTTTCCTATAGGGCCAGAACAGTGAGCTTGCTCAGAACAAAAGAACTGTGCTTCCTACACACACGGGCCATATCAAGTTCAACTCTGCTTAGGAAACAGACAAGATCAGTAGCTCCTCTTCAGTCCAATACACTGTACTTGCTGGGAACAGAAGCGAGTGCTATTTGCACTGTTTAAGGCAATGGGAGCTCAATAGTGACTTTCCTTACCAGAAAACAACTCTTGCTCATAGGAACAGAAACTGCATGGGATTCAACTCAATTTAAGACTGGGAAACAAACCCTAGCTCGCCTTACAAGAAACACACTCTGCTTTTGAGAAAAGAGCACTCTTCTACTCTACTGTGTTTCCTATAGTGCCAGAACAGTGAGCTTGCTCAGAACAAAAGAACTGTGCTTCCTACACACACGGGTCATATCTAGTTCAACTCTGCTTAGCAAACTGACAAGGACAGTCGCTCCTGTTCAGTCCAATGCACTGTAAATTCTGGGAACATTCGCCAGTGCTATTTGCCCTGTGTATGACAATGGGAGCGCAATAGTGACTCTTCTTTCTAGAAAACAACTCTTGCTTGTAGGACCAAAAACTGCATGTGATTCAACTCCTTTTAGGACTGGGAAACAAACTCTAGCTTGCCTTACAAGAAACACACTCTGCTTTTCAGAAAAGAGCACTCTTCTACTCTACTGTGTTTCCTATAGGGTCTGAACAGTGAGCTTGCTCAGAACAAAAGAACTGTGCTTCCTGCACACACGGGCCGTATCTAGTTCAACTCTGCTTAGGAAACTGACGAGGACAGTAGATCCTCTTCAGTCCAATACACTGTACTTGCTGGGAACAGACGCGAGTGTTCTTTGCACTGTGTATTGCAATGAGAGCGCAATAGTGACTCTTATTACCAGAAAACAACTCTTGCTCGTAGGAACAGAAACCGCATGGGATTCAACTCCATTTCTGACTGGGAAACACACCATAGCTCGCCTTAAAAGAAACACACTCTGCTTTTGAGAAAAGAGCACTGTTCTACTCTACTGTGTTTCCTATTGGGCAAAACAGTGAGCTTGCTCAAAACAAAAGAAGTGTGCTTCCTACACACACGGGCCATATCTAGTTCAACTCTGCTTAGCAAACTGACAAGGACAGTAGCTCCACTTCAGTCCAATACAGTGTAAATGCTGGGAACGGTCGCCAGTGCTATTTGTACTGTGTATGACAATGGGAGCGCAATAGTGACTTTCCTTACAAGAAAACATCTCTTGCTCGTAGGACCAAAAACTGCATGTGATTCAACTCCATTTAGAACTGGAAAACAAACGCTAGCTCGCCTTACAAGAAACACACTCTGCTTTTGAGAAAAGAGCACTCTTCTACTTTACTGTGTTTCCTATGGGGTCGAACAGTGAGCTTGCTCAGAACAAAAGAACTGTGCTTCCTACACACACGGGCATATCTAGTTCAATTCTGCTTAGGAAACTGACAAGAACAGTAGCTCCTCTTCAGTCCAATACACTGCACTTGCTGGGAACAGACGCGTGTGCTGTTTGCCCTGTGTATGAAAATGGGAGCGCAATAGTGACTCTTCTTACCAGAAAACTACTCGTGCTCGTAGGACCAGAAACTGCATGGGATTCAACTCCATTTCTGACTGGGAAACAAACCCTAGCTCGCCTTACAAGAAATACACTCTGCTTTTGAGAAAAGAGCACTGTTCTACTCTACTGTGTTTCCTATAGGGCCAGAACAGTGAGCTTGCTCAGAACAAAAGAAATGTGCTTCCTACACACACGGGCCATATCTAGTTCAACTCTGCTTAGCAAACTGACAAGGACAGTCGCTCCTGTTCAGTCAAATACATTGTAAATGGTGGGAACAGTCGCCAGTTCTATTTGGACTGTGTATGACAATGATAGCACAATAGTGACTCTTCTTTCTAGAAAACAACTCTTGCTTGTAGGACCAAAAACTGCATGTGATTCAACTCCTTTTAGGACTGGGAAACAAACTCTAGCTTGCCTTACAAAAAACACACTCTGCTTTTCAGAAAAGAGCACTCTTCTATTCTACTGTGTTTCCTATATGGTCTGAACAGTGAGCTTGCTCAGAACAAAAGAACTGTGCTGCCTGCACACACGGACCGTATCTAGTTCAACTCTGCTTAGGATACTGACAAGGACAGTAGATCCTCTTCAGTCCAATACACTGTACTTGCTGGGAACAGACGCGAGTGCTCTTTGCACTGTGTATTGCAATGGGAGCGCAATAGTGACTCTTATTACCAGAAAACAACTCTTGCTCGTAGGAACAGAAACCGCATGGAATTCAACTCCATTTCTGACTGGGAAACAAACCATAGCTCGCCTTACAAGAAACACACTCTGCTTTTGAGAAAAGAGCACTCTTCTACTCTACTGTGTTTACTATAGGGCCAGAAGAGTGAGCTTGCTCACAACAAAAGAACTGTGCTTCCTACACACATGGCCATATCTTGTTCAATTCTGGTTAGGAAACTGATAAGAACAGTAGATCCTCTTCAGTCCAATACACTGTACTTGCTGGGAACAGACGCCAGTGCTATTTGTCCTTTGTATGACAATGGGAGCACAATAGTGACTCTTCTTTCTAGAAAATATCTCTTGCTCATAGGACCAGAAACTGCATGTGATTCAACTCCATTTAGGACTAGGAAACAAACGCTAGCTCACCTTACAAGAAACACACTCTGCTTTTGAGAAAAGAGCACTCTTCTACACTACAGTGTTGCCTATGGGGTCCGAACAGTGAGCTAGCTCAGAACAAAAGAACTGTGCTTCCTACACAGATGGGCATATCTTGTTCAACTCTGCTTAGGAAACTGACAAGAAAAGTAGCCCCGCTTCAGTCCAATACACTGTACTTGCTGGGAACAGACGCGAGTGCTATTTGCACTGTGTATAGCAATGGGAGCGCAATGGTGACTCTTCATACCAGAAAACAACTCTTGCTCGTAGGAATAGAAACTACATGGGATTCAACACCATTTATGACTGGGAAACAAACGCTAGATCGCCTTACAAGAAACACACTCTGCTTTTGAGAAAAGGGCACTCTTCTACTCTACTGTGTTTCCTATGGGGTCCGAACAGTGAGCTTGCTCAGAACAAAAGAACTGTGCTTCCTACACACACGGGCCATATCTAGTTCAACTCTGCTTGGGAAACTGACAAGAACAGTAGCTCCTCTTCAGTCCAATACACTGTACTTGCTGGGAACAGACGCGAGTGCTATTTGCACTGTGTATGGGAATGGGAGCGCAATAGTGACTTTCCTTAAGAGAAAACAACTCTTGCTCGTAGGACCAGAATCTGCATGTGATTCAACTCCATTTAGGACTGGGAAACAAACGCTAGCTCGCCTTACAAGAAACACACTCTGCTTTTGAGAAAAGAGCACTCTTCTACTCTACTTTTTTTCCTATGGGGTCTGAACAGTGAGCTTGCTCAGAACAAAAGAACAGTGCTTCCTACATACACGTGCCATATCCAGTTCAACTCTGCTTAGGAAACTGACAAGATCAGTAGCTCCTCTTCAGTCCAATACACTGTACTTGCTGGGAACAGACGCGAGTGCTATTTGCACTGTCTACGGCAATGGGAGCGCAATAGTGACTTTCCTTACCAGAAAACAACTCTTGCTCGTATGAACAGAAACTGCATGGGATTCAACTCCATTTAGGACTGGGAAACAAACGCTAGATAGCCATAAAAGAAACACACTCTGCTTTTGAGTAAAGAGCACTCTTCTAATCTACTGTGTTTCCTATTGGGTCCTAAAAGTGAGCTTGCTCAGAACAAAAGAACTGTGCTTCCTACACACACGGGCCATATCTAGTTCAATTCTGCTTAGGAAACTAACAACTACAGTAGATCCTCTTCAGTCCAATACACTGTACTTGCTGGGAACAGACGCCAGTGCTATTTGCCCTGTGTATGACAAAGGGAGCGCAATAGTGACTCTTCTTATCAGAAAACAACTCTTGCTCGTAGGACCAGAAACTGCATGTGATTCAACTCCCTTTAGGACTGGGAAAAAACGCTAGCTAGCCTTACAAGAAACAAACTCTTCTTTTGAGAAAAGACACTCTTCTACTCTACTGTGTTTCCTATACCGCCAGAACTGTGAGCTTGCTAAGAACAAAAGAACTGTGCTTCCTACACACACAGCCATATCTAGTTCAATTCTGCCTAGGAAACTGACAAGAACAGTAGATCATCCTCAGTACAATACACTGTACATGCTGGGAACAGACGCCAGTGCTATTTGCCCTGTGTATGACAATGGGAGCGCAATAGTGACTCTTTTGCCAGAAAACAACTCTTGCTCGTAGGACCAGAAACTGCGTGTGATCAACTCCACTTAGGACTGCGAAAGGAACGCTAGCTCACCTTACAGGAAACACACTCTGCTTTTGAGTAAAGAGTACTCTTCTATTCTCCTGTGTTTTCTAAGGGCTCCGAACAGTGAGCTTGCTCAGAGCAAAATAATGTGCTTCCTACACAGATGGGCATATCTTGTTCAACTCTGCTTAGGAAACTGACAAGAAAAGTAGCCTCGCTTCAGTCCAATACACTGTACTTGCTGGGAACAGACGCGAGTGCTATTTGCACTTTGTATGGCAATGGGAGAATAATAGTGACTCTTCTTACCAGGAAACAACTCTTGCTCGTAGGACCAGAAACTGCATGTGATTAAACTCCATTTAGGACTGGGAAACAAACTCTAGCTCGCCTTACAAGAAACACACTCTGCTTTTGAGAAAAGAGCACTCTTCTACTCCACTGTGTTTCCTATGGGGTCTGAACAGTGAGCTTGCTCAGAACAAAAGAACTGTGCTTCCTACACACACGGGCCATATCTAGTTCAACTCTGCTTGGGAAACTGACAAGAACAGTAGCTCCACTTCAGTCCAATACACTGTACTTGCTGGGAACAGACGCGAGTGCTATTTGCACTGTGTATGGGAATGGGAGCGCAATAGTGACTTTCCTTACGAGAAAACAACTCTTGCTCTTAGGACCAGAAACTGCATGTGATTCAACTCCATTTAGGACTGGGAAACAAACGCTAGCTCGCCTTACAAGAAACACACTCTGCTTTTGAGAAAAGAGCACTCTTCTACTCTACTGTGTTTACTATAGGGCCAGAAGAGTGAGCATGCTCAGAACAAAAGAACTGTGCTTCCTACACACATGGCCATATCTTGTTCAATTCTGGTTAGGAAACTGATAAGAACAGTAGATCCTCTTCAGTCCAATACACTGTACTTGCTGGGAACAGTCGGCAGAGCTATTTGTCTTTTGTATGACAATGGGAGCGAAATAGTGACTCTTCTTTCTAGAAAATATCACTTGCTCATAGGACCAGAAACTGCATGTGATTCAACTCCACTTAGGACTAGGAAACAAACGCTAGCTCACCTTACAAGAAACACACTCTGCTTTTGAGAAAAGAGCTCTCCTCTACACTACAGTGTTGTCTATGGGGTCCGAACAGTGAGCTAGCTCAGAACAAAAGAACTGTGCTTCCTACACTCACGGGCCATATCTAGTACAACTCTGCTTAGGAAACATACAAGAACAGTAGCTCCTTTCAGTCCAATACACTGTACTTGCTGGGAAAAGACGCGAGTGCTATTTGCACTGTGTATAGCAATGGGAGCGCAATGGTGACTCTTCATACCAGAAAACAACTCTTGCTCGTAGGAATAGAAACTACATGGGATTCAACGCCATTTATGACTGGGAAACAAACGCTAGATCGCCTTACAAGAAACACACTCTGCTTTTGAGAAAAGGGCACTCTTCTACTCTACTGTGTTTCCTATGGGGTCCGAACAGTGAGCTTGCTCAGAACAAAAGAACTGTGCTTCCATACACACACGGACCATATCTAGTTCAACTCTGCTTGGGAAACTGACAAGAACAGTAGCTCCTCTTCAGTCCAATACACTGTATTGCTGGGAACAGACGCGAGTGCTATTTGCACTGTGTATGGGAATGGGAGCGCAATAGTGACTTTCCTTACGAGAAAACAACTCTTGCTCGTAGGACCAGAAACTACATGTGATTCAACTCCATTTAGGACTGGGAAACAAATGCTAGCTCGCCTTACAAGAAACACACTCTGCTTTTGAGAAAAGAGCACTCTTCTACTCTACTTTTTTTCCTATGGGGTCTGTACAGTGAGCTTGCTCAGAACAAAAGAACAGTGCTTCCTACATACACGGGCTATATCCAGTTCAACTCTGCTTAGGAAACTGACAAGAACAGTAGCTCCTCTTCAGTCCTATACACTGTACTTGCTGGGAACAGACGCCAGTGCTATTTGCACTGTGTATGGGAATGGGAGCGCAATAGTGAGTCTTCTTACCAGAAAACAACTCTTGCTCGTAGGACCAGAAACTGCATGTGATTCAACTCCCTTTAGGACTGGGAAAAAACGCTAGCTAGCCTTACAAGAAACAAACTCTGGTTTTGAGAAAAGACACTCTTCTACTCTACTGTGTTTCCTATACCGCCAGAACTGTGAGCTTGCTCAGAACAAAAGAACTGTGCTTCCTACACACACAGCCATATCTAGTTCAATTCTGCCTAGGAAACTGACAAGAACAGTAGATCCTCCTCAGTACAATACACTGTACATGCTGGGAACAGACGCCAGTGCTATTTGCCCTGTGTATGACAATGGGAGCGCAATAGTGACTCTTTTGCCAGAAAACAACTCTTGCTCGTAGGACCAGAAACTGCATGTGATCAACTCCACTTAGGACTGCGAAAGGAACGCTAGCTCACCTTACAGGAAACACACTCTGCTTTTGAGTAAAGAGTACTCTTCTATTCTCCTGTGTTTTCTATGGGCTCCGAACAGTGAGCTTGCTCAGAGCAAAATAATGTGCTTCCTACACAGATGGGCATATCTTGCACAACTCTGCTTAGAAAACTGACAAGAAAAGTAGCCGCGCTTCAGTCCAATACACTGTACTTGCTGGGAACAGACGCGAGTGCTATTTGCACTTTGTATGGCAATGGGAGAATAATAGTGACTCTTCTTACCAGGAAACAACTCTTGCTCGTAGGACCAGAAACTGCATGTGATTAAACTCCATTTAGGACTGGGAAACAAACTCTAGCTTGCCTTACAAGAAACACACTCTGCTTTTGAGAAAAGAGCACTCTTCTACTCCACTGTGTTTCCTATGGGGTCTGAACAGTGAGCTTGCTCAGAACAAAAGAACTGTGCTTCCTACACACACGGGCCATATCTAGTTACACTCTGCTTAGGAAACTCACGAGAACAGTAGCTACTCTTCAAAAGAATACACTGTACTTGCTGGGAACAGACGCGAGTGCTATTTGCACTCTGTATGGCAATAGGAGCGCAATAGTGACTTTCCTTACCAGAAAAAAACTCTTGCTCGTAGGACCAAAAACTGCATGTGTCTCAACTCCACTTAGGACTGAGAAACAAACGCTATCTCACCTTACAAGAAACACACTCTGCTTTTGAGAAAGGAGCACTCTTCTACTCTACTGTGTTTCCTATAGGGCCAGAAAAGTGAGCTTGCTCAGAACAAAAGAACTGTGCTTCCTACACACAGGGGCCATATCCAGTTCAACTCTGCTTAGGAAACTGACAAGATCAGTAGCTCCTCTTCAGTCCAATGCACTGTACTTGCTGGGAACAGAAGCGAGTGCTATTTGCACTGTCTACGGCAATGGGAGCGCAATAGTGACTTTCCTTACCAGAAAACAACTCTTGCTCATAGGAACAGAAACTGCATGGGATTCAACTCCATTTAGGACTGGGAAACAAACCCTAGCTCGCCTTGCAAGAAACAGACTCTGCTTTTGAGAAAAGAGCACTCTTCTACTCTACTGTGTTTCCTATAGTGCCAGAACAGTGAGCTTGCTCAGAACAAAAGAACTGTGCTTCCTACACACACGGGTCATATCTAGTTCAACTCTGCTTAGCAAACTGACAAGGACAGTCGCTCCTGTTCAGTCCAATACACTGTAAATGCTGGGAACAGTCGCCAGTGCTATTTGCCCTGTGTATGACAATGGGAGCGCAATAGTGACTCTTCTTTCTAGAAAACAACTCTTGCTTGTAGGACCAAAAACTGCATGTGATTCAACTCCTTTTAGGACTGGGAAACAAACTCTAGCTTGCCTTACAAGAAACACACTCTGCTTTTCAGAAAAGAGCACTCTTCTACTCTACTGTGTTTCCTATAGGGTCTGAACAGTGAGCTTGCTCAGAACAAAAGAACTGTGCTTCCTGCACACACGGGCCGTATCTAGTTCAACTCTGCTTAGGAAACTGACAAGGACAGTAGATCCTCTTCAGTCCAATACACTGTACTTGCTGGGAACAGACGCGAGTGTTCTTTGCACTGTGTATTGCAATGAGAGCGCAATAGTGACTCTTATTACCAGAAAACAACTCTTGCTCGTAGGAACAGAAACCGCATGGGATTCAACTCCATTTCTGACTGGGAAACACACCATAGCTCGCCTTAAAAGAAACACACTCTGCTTTTGAGAAAAGAGCACTGTTCTACTCTACTGTGTTTCCTATTGGGCAAAACAGTGAGCTTGCTCAAAACAAAAGAAGTGTGCTTCCTACACACACGGGCCATATCTAGTTCAACTCTGCTTAGCAAACTGACAAGGACAGTAGCTCCACTTCAGTCCAATACAGTGTAAATGCTGGGAACGGTCGCCAGTGCTATTTGTACTGTGTATGACAATGGGAGCGCAATAGTGACTTTCCTTACAAGAAAACATCTCTTGCTCGTAGGACCAAAAACTGCATGTGATTCAACTCCATTTAGAACTGGAAAACAAACGCTAGCTCGCCTTACAAGAAACACACTCTGCTTTTGAGAAAAGAGCACTCTTCTACTTTACTGTGTTTCCTATGGGGTCGAACAGTGAGCTTGCTCAGAACAAAAGAACTGTGCTTCCTACACACACGGGCATATCTAGTTCAATTCTGCTTAGGAAACTGACAAGAACAGTAGCTCCTCTTCAGTCCAATACACTGCACTTGCTGGGAACAGACGCGTGTGCTGTTTGCCCTGTGTATGAAAATGGGAGCGCAATAGTGACTCTTCTTACCAGAAAACTACTCGTGCTCGTAGGACCAGAAACTGCATGGGATTCAACTCCATTTCTGACTGGGAAACAAACCCTAGCTCGCCTTACAAGAAACACACTCTGCTTTTGAGAAAAGAGCACTGTTCTACTCTACTGTGTTTCCTATAGGGCCAGAACAGTGAGCTTGCTCAGAACAAAAGAAATGTGCTTCCTACACACACGGGCCATATCTAGTTACACTCTGCTTAGGAAACTCACGAGAACAGTAGCTACTCTTCAAAAGAATACACTGTATTTGCTGGGAACAGACGCAAGTGCTATTTGCACTCTGTATGGCAATAGGAGCGCAATAGTGACTTTCCTTACCAGAAAAAAACTCTTGCTCCTAGGACCAAAAACTGCATGTGTCTCAACTCCACTTAGGACTGAGAAACAAACGCTATCTCACCTTACAAGAAACACACTCTTCTTTTGAGAAAGGAGCACTCTTCTACTCTACTGTGTTTCCTATAGTGCCAGAACAGTGAACTTGCTCAGAACAAAAGAACTGTGTTTCCTACACACACGGGCCATATCTAGTTCAACTCTGCTTAGTAAACTGACAAGGACAGTCGCTCCTGTTCAGTCCAATACACTGTATATGCTGGGAACAGTCGCCAGTGCTATTTGCCCTGTGTATGACAATGGGAGCGCAATAGTGACTCTTCTTTCTAGAAAACAACTCTTGCTTGTAGGACCAAAAACTGCATGTGATTCAACTCCTTTTAGGACTGGGAAACAAACTCTAGCTTGCCTTACAAGAAACACACTCTGCTTTTCAGAAGAGAGCACTCTTCTACTCTACTGTGTTTCCAATAGGGTCTGAACAGTGAGCTTGCTCAGAACAAAAGAACTGTGCTTCCTGCACACACGGGCCGTATCTAGTTCAACTCTGCTTAGGAAACTGACAAGGACAGTAGATCCTCTTCAGTCCAATACACTGTACTTGCTGGGAACAGACGCGAGTGCTCTTTGCACTGTGTATTGCAATGGGAGTGCAATAGTTACTCTTATTACCAGAAAACAACTCTTGCTCATAGGAAAGTAAACCGCATGGGATTCAACTCCATTTCTGACTGGAAAACAAACCATAGCTCGCCTTACAAGAAACACACTCTGCTTTTGAGAAAAGAGCACTGTTCTACTCTACTGTGTTTCCTATTGGGCAAAACAGTGAGCTTGTTCAAAACAAAAGAAGTGTGCTTCCTACACACACGGGCCATATCCAGTTCAACTCTGCTTAGCAAACTGACAAGGACAGTAGCTCCACTTCAGTCCAATACACTGTAAATGCTGGGAACGGTCGCCAGTGCTTTTTGCACTGTGTATGACAATGGGAGCGCAATAGTGACTCTTCTTTCTAGAAAACAACTCTTGCTTGTAGGACCAGAAACTGTATGTGATTCAACTCTATTTAGGACTGGGAAACAAACGCTAGCTCGCCTTACAAGAAACACACTTTGCTTTTGACAAAACAGCACTCTTCTACTCTACTGTTTTGCCTATGGGGTCCAAACAGTGAGCTTGCTCATAACAAAAGAACTGTGCCTCCTACACTCACGGGCCATATCTAGTACAACTCTGCTTAGGAAACTTACAAGAACAGTAGCTCCTCTTCAGTCCAATACACGGTGCTTCCTGGGAACAGACGCGAGTGCTTTTTGCACTGTGTATAGCAATGGGAGCGCAATAGTGACTCTTCTTACCAGAAAACAACTCTTGCTCATAGGACCAGAAACTGCATGTGATTCAACTCCATTTAGGACTGGGAAACAAACCCTAGCTCGATTTACAAGAAACACACTCTGCTTTTGAGAAAAGAGCACTCTTCTACTCTACTTTTTTTCCTATGGGGTCTGAACAGTGAGCTTGCTCAGAACAAAAGAACTGTGCTTCCTACATACACGGGCCATATCCAGTTCAACTCTGCTTAGGAAACTGACAAGATCATTAGCTCCTCTTCATTCCAATACACTGTACTTGCTGGGAACAGACACGAGTGCTATTTGCACTGTGTATATCAATGGGAGCGCAATAGTGCCTCTTCTTACCAGAAAACAACTCTTGCTCGTAGGAACAGAAACTACATGGGATTCAACTCTATTTAGGACTGGGAAAAAAACGCTAACTTGCCTTACAAGAAACACACTCTGCTTTTGAGAAAAGAGCACTCTTCTACTCTACTGTGTTTCCTATGGGGTCCGAACAGTGAGCTTGCTCAGAACAAATGAACTGTGCTTCCTACACAAACGGGCTATATCTAGTTCAACTCTGCTTAGGAAACTGACAAGAACAGTAGCTCCTCTTCAGTCCAATACACTGTACTTCCTGGGAACAGACGCGAGTGCTAATTTCACTGTGTATGGCATTGGGAGCACAAGAGTGTCTTTCCTTACCAGAAAACAACTCTTGTTCGTAGGACCAAAAACTGCATGTGTTTCAACTCCATTAAGGACTGGGAAACAAAAGCTAGCTTGCCTTAACAGAAACACACTCTGCTTTTGAGAAAAGAGCACTCTTCTACTCTCCTGTGTTTACTATAGGGCCAGAAGAGTGAGCTTGCTCAGAACAAAAGAACTGTGCTTCCTACACACACGGCCATATCTAGTTCAATTCTGGTTAGGAAACTGACAAGAACAGTAGATCCTCTTCAGTCCAATAAACTGTACTTGCTGGGAACAGAGGCCAGTGCTATTTGTCCTTTGTATGACAATGGGAGCGCAATAGTGACTTTCCTTACAAGAAAACATCTCTTGCTCGTAGGACCAAAAACTGCATGTGATTCAACTCCATTTAGAACTGGAAAACAAACGCTAGCTCGCCTTACAAGAAACACACTCTGCTTTTGAGAAAAGAGCACTCTTCTACTTTACTGTGTTTCCTATGGGGTCCGAACAGTGAGCTTGCTCAGAACAAAAGAACTGTGCTTCCTACACACACGGCCATATCTAGTTCAATTCTGCTTAGGAAACTGAGAAGAACAGTAGCTCCTCTTCAGTCCAATACACTGTACTTGCTGGGAACAGACGCGTGTGCTGTTTGCCCTGTGTATGAAAATGGGAGCGCAATAGTGACTCTTCTTACCAGAAAACTACTCGTGCTCGTAGGACCAGAAACTGCCTGGGATTCAACTCCATTTCTGACTGGGAAACAAACACTAGCTCTCCTTACAAGAAATACACTCTGCTTTTGAGAAAAGAGCACTCTTCTACTCTACTGGGTTTCCTATGGGGTCTGAACAGTGAGCTTGCTCAGAACAAAAGAACTGTGCTTCCTACACACACGGGCCATATCTAGTTACACTCTGCTTAGGAAACTCATGAGAACAGTAGCTACTCTTCAAAAAAATACACTGTACTTGCTGGGAACAGACGCGAGTGCTATTTGCACTCTGTATAGCAATAGGAGCGCAATAGTGACTTTCCTTACCAGAAAAAAATTCTTGCTCGTAGGACCAAAAACTGAATGTGTCTCAATTCCACTTAGGACTGAGAAACAAACGCTATCTCACCTTACAAGAAACACACTCTGCTTTTGAGAAAGGAGCACTCTTCTACTCTACTGTGTTTCCTATAGGGCCAGAACAGTGAGCTTGCTCAGAACAAAAGAACTGTGCTTCCTAAACACACGGGCCATATCCAGTTCAACTCTGCTTAGGAAACTGACAAGATCAGTAGCTCCTCTTCAGTCCAATACACTGTACTTGCTGGGAACAGACGCGAGTGCTCTTTGCACTGTGTATTTCAGTGGGAGCGCAATAGTGACTCTTATTACCAGAAAACAACTCTTGCTCGTAGGAACAGAAACCACATGGGATTCAACTCCATTTCTGACTGGGAAACAAACCATAGCTCGCCTTACTAGAAACACACTCTGCTTTTGAGAAAAGAGCACTGTACTACTCTAATGTGTTTCCTATTGGGCAAAACAGTGAGCTTGCTCAAAACAAAAGAAGTGTGCTTCCTACACACACGATCCATATCTAGTTCAACTCTGCTTAGCAAACTGACAAGGACAGTAGCTCCACTTCAGTCCAATACACTGTAAATGCTGGGAGGGGTCGCCAGTGCTATTTGCACTGTGTATGACAATGGGAGCGCAATAGTGACTTTCCTTACCAGAAAACAACTCTTGCTCATAGGAACAGAAACTGCATGGGATTCAACTCCATTTAGGACTGGGAAACAAACCCTAGCTAGCCTTACAAGAAACACACTCTGCTTTTGAGAAAAGAGCACTCTTCTACTCTACTGTGTTTCCTATAGGGCCAGAACAGTGAGCTTGCTCAGAACAAAAGAACTGTGCTTCCTACACACACGGGCCATATCTAGTTCAACTCTGCTTAGCAAACTGACAAGGACAGTCGCTCCTGTTCAGTCCAATACACTGTAAATGCTGGGAACAGTCGCCAGTGCTATTTGGACTGTGTATGACAATGATAGCACAATAGTGACTCTTCTTTCTAGAAAACAACTCTTGCTTGTAAGACCAAAAACTGCATGTGATTCAACTCCTTTTAGGACTGGGGAACAAACTCTAGCTTGCCTTACAAGAAACACACTCTGCTTTTCAGAAAAGAGCACTCTTCTACTCTACTGTGTTTCCTATAGGGTCTGAACAGTGAGCATGCTCAGAACAAAAGAACTGTGCTTCCTGCACACACGGGCCGTATCTAGTTCAACTCTGCTTTGGAAACTGACAAGGACAGTAGCTCCACTTCAGTCCAACACACTGTAAATGCTGGGAACGGTCGCCAGTGCTATTTGCACTGTGTATGACAATGGGAGCGCAATAGTGACTCTTCTTTCTAGAAAACAACTCTTGCTCGTAGGACCAGAAACTGTATGTGATTCAACTCTATTTAGGACTGGGAAACAAACGCTAGCTTGCCTTACAAGAAACACACTTTGCTTTTGACAAAACAGCCCTCTTCTACTCTACTGTGTTGCCTATGGGGTCCGAACAGTGAGCTTGCTCATAACAAATGAACTGTGCCTCCTACACTCACGGGCCATATCTAGTACAACTCTGCTTAGGAAACTTACAAGAACAGTAGCTCCTCTTCAGTCCAATACACGGTGCTTCCTGGGAACAGATGCGAGTGCTTTTTGCACTGTGTATAGCAATGGGAGCACAATAGTGACTCTTCTTACCAGAAAACAACTCTTGCTCATAGGACCAGAAACTGCATGTGATTCAACTCCATTTAGGACTGGGAAACAAACCCTAGCTCGATTTACAAGAAACACACTCTGCTTTTGAGAAAAGAGCACTCTTCTACTCTACTTTTTTTCCTATGGGGTCTGAACAGTGAGCTTGCTCAGAACAAAAGAACTGTGCTTCCTACATACACGGGCCATATCCAGTTCAACTCTGCTTAGGAAACTGACAAGATCAGTAGCTCCTCTTCAGTCCAATACACTGTACTTGCTGGGAACAGACACGAGTGCTATTTGCACTGTGTATATCAATGGGAGCGCAATAGTGCCTCTTCTTACCAGAAAACAACTCTTGCTCGTAGGAACAGAAACTACATGGGATTCAACTCTATTTAGGACTGGGAAAAAAACGCTAGCTTGCCTTACAAGAAACACACTCTGCTTTTGAGAAAAGAGCACTCTTCTTCTCTACTGTGTTTCCTATGGGGTCCGAACAGTGAGCTTGCTCAGAACAAATGAACTGTGCTTCCTACACAAACGGGCCATATCTAGTTCAACTCCGCTTAGGAAACTGACAAGAACAGTAGCTCCTCTTCAGTCCAATACACTGTACTTGCTGGGAACAGATGCGAGTGCTAATTTCACTGTGTATGGCATTGGGAGCACAAGAGTGACTTTCCTTACCAGAAAACAACTCTTGTTCGTAGGACCAAAAACTGCATGTGTTTCAACTCCATTAAGGACTGGGAAACAAAAGCTAGCTTGCCTTAACAGAAACACACTCTGCTTTTGAGAAAAGAGCACTCTTCTACTCTCCTGTGTTTACTATAGGGCCAGAAGAGTGAGCTTGCTCAGAACAAAAGAACTGTGTTTCCTACACACACGGCCATATCTAGTTCAATTCTGGTTAGGAAACTGACAAGAACAGTAGATCCTCTTCAGTCCAATAAACTGTACTTGCTGGGAACAGAGGCCAGTGCTATTTGTCCTTTGTATGACAATGGGAGCGCAATAGTGACTTTCCTTACAAGAAAACATCTCTTGCTCGTAGGACCAAAAACTGCATGGGATTCAACTCCATTTAGACTGGAAAACAAACGCTAGCTCGCCTTACAAGAAACACACTCTGCTTTTGAGAAAAGAGCACTCTTCTACTTTACTGTGTTTCCTATGGGGTCCGAACAGTGAGCTTGCTCAGAACAAAAGAACTGTGCTTCCTACACACACGGCCATATCTAGTTCAATTCTGCTTAGGAAACTGACAATAACAGTAGCTCCTCTTCAGTCCAATACACTGTACTTGCTGGGAACAGACGCGTGTGCTGTTTGCCCTGTGTATGAAAATGGGAGCGCAATAGTGACTCTTCTTACCAGAAAACTACTCGTGCTCCTAGGACCAGAAACTGCCTGGGATTCAACTCCATTTCTGACTGGGAAACAAACACTAGCTCTCCTTACAAGAAATACACTCTGCTTTTGAGAAAAGAGCACTCTTCTACTCTACTGTGTTTCCTATGGGGTCTGAACAGTGAGCTTGCTCAGAACAAAAGAACTGTGCTTCCTACACACACGGGCCATATCTAGTTACACTCTGCTTAGGAAACTCATGAGAAGAGTAGCTACTCTTCAAAAGAATACACTGTACTTGCTGGGAACAGACGCGAGTGCTATTTACACTCTGTATAGCAATAGGAGCGCAATAGTGACTTTCCTTACCAGAAAAAAACTCTTGCTCGTAGGACCAAAAACTGCATGTGTCTCAACTCCACTTAGGACTGAGAAACAAACGCTATCTCACCTTACAAGAAACACACTCTGCTTTTGAGAAAGGAGCACTCTTCTACTCTACTGTGTTTCCTATAGGGCCAGAACAGTGAGCTTGCTCAGAACAAAAGAACTGTGCTTCCTAAACACACGGGCCATATCCAGTTCAACTCTGCTTAGGAAACTGACAAGATCAGTAGCTCCTCTTCAGTCCAATACACTGTACTTGCTGGGAACAGACGCGAGTGCTCTTTGCACTGTGTATTTCAATGGGAGCGCAATAGTGACTCTTATTACCAGAAAACAACTCTTGCTCGTAGGAACAGAAACCGCATGGGATTCAACTCCATTTCTGACTGGGAAACAAACCATAGCTCGCCTTACTAGAAACACACTCTGCTTTTGAGAAAAGAGCACTGTTCTACTTTACTGTGTTTCCTATTGGGCAAAACAGTGAGCTTGCTCAAAACAAAAGAAGTGTGCTTCCTACACACACGGGCCATATCTAGTTCAACTCTGCTTAGCAAACTGACAAGGACAGTAGCTCCACTTCAGTCCAATACACTGTAAATGCTGGGAACGGTCGCCAGTGCTATTTGCACTGTGTATGACAATGGGAGCGCAATAGTGACTTTCCTTACCAGAAAACAACTCTTGCTCATAGGAACAGAAACTGCATAGGATTCAACTCCATTTAGGACTGGGAAACAAACCCTAGCTAGCCTTACAAGAAACACACTCTGCTTTTGAGAAAAGAGCACTCTTCTACTCTACTGTGTTTCCTACAGGGCCAGAACAGTGAGCTTGCTCAGAACAAAAGAACTGTGCTTCCTACACACACGGGCCATATCTAGTTCAACTCTGCTTAGCAAACTGACAAGGACAGTCGCTCCTGTTCAGTCCAATACACTGTAAATGCTGGGAAGAGTCGCCAGTGCTATTTGGACTGTGTATGACAATGATAGCACAATAGTGACTCTTCTTTCTAGAAAACAACTCTTGCTTGTAGGACCAAAAACTGCATGTGATTCAACTCCTTTTAGGACTGGGGAACAAACTCTAGCTTGCCTTACAAGAAACACACTCTGCTTTTCAGAAAAGAGCACTCTTCTACTCTACTGTGTTTCCTATAGGGTCTGAACAGTGAGCTTGCTCAGAACAAAAGAACTGTGCTTCCTGCACACACGGGCCGTATCTAGTTCAACTCTGCTTTGGAAACTGACAAGGACAGTAGCTCCACTTCAGTCCAATACACTGTAAATGCTGGGAACGGTCGCCAGTGCTATTTGCACTGTGTATGACAATGGGAGCGCAATAGTGACTCTTCTTTCTAGAAAACAACTCTTGCTCGTAGGACCAGAAACTGTATGTGATTCAACTCTATTTAGGACTGGGAAACAAACGCTAGCTTGCCTTACAAGAAACACACTTTGCTTTTGACAAAACAGCACTCTTCTACTCTACTGTGTTGCCTATGGGGTCCGAACAGTGAGCTTGCTCATAACAAATGAACTGTGCCTCCTACACTCACGGGCCATATCTAGTACAACTCTGCTTAGGAAACTTACAAGAACAGTAGCTCCTCTTCAGTCCAATACACGGTGCTTCCTGGGAACAGACGCGAGTGCTTTTTGCACTGTGTATAGCAATGGGAGCGCAATAGTGACTCTTCTTACCAGAAAACAACTCTTGCTCATAGGACCAGAAACTGCATGTGATTCAACTCCATTTAGGACTGGGAAACAAACCCTAGCTCGATTTACAAGAAACACACTCTGCTTTTGAGAAAAGAGCACTCTTCTACTCTACTTTTTTTCCTATGGCGTCTGAACAGTGAGCTTGCTCAGAACAAAAGAACTGTGCTTCCTACATACACGGGCCATATCCAGTTCAACTCTGCTTAGGAAACTGACAAGATCAGTAGCTCCTCTTCAGTCCAATACACTGTACTTGCTGGGAACAGACACGAGTGCTATTTGCACTGTGTATATCAATGGGAGCGCAATAGTGCCTCTTCTTACCAGAAAACAACTCTTGCTCGTAGGAACAGAAACTACATGGGATTCAACTCTATTTAGGACTGTGAAAAAAACGCTAGCTTGCCTTACAAGAAACACACTCTGCTTTTGAGAAAAGAGCACTCTTCTACTCTACTGTGTTTCCTATGGGTTCCGAACAGTGAGCTTGCTCAGAACAAATGAACTGTGCTTCCTACACAAACGGGCCATATCTAGTTCAACTCCGCTTAGGAAACTGACAAGAACAGTAGCTCCTCTTCAGTCCAATACACTGTACTTGCTGGGAACAGATGCGAGTGCTAATTTCACTGTGTATGGCATTGGGAGCACAAGAGTGACTTTCCTTACCAGAAAACAACTCTTGTTCGTAGGACCAAAAACTGCATGTGTTTCAACTCCATTAAGGACTGGGAAACAAAAGCTAGCTTGCCTTAACAGAAACACACTCTGCTTTTGAGAAAAGAGCACTCTTCTACTCTCCTGTGTTTACTATAGGGCCAGAAGAGTGAGCTTGCTCAGAAAAAAAGAACTGTGTTTCCTACACACACGGCCATATCTAGTTCAATTCTGGTTAGGAAACTGACAAGAACAGTAGATCCTCTTCAGTCCAATAAACTGTACTTGCTGGGAACAGAGGCCAGTGCTATTTGTCCTTTGTATGACAATGGGAGCGCAATAGTGACTTTCCTTACAAGAAAACATCTCTTGCTCGTAGGACCAAAAACTGCATGTGATTCAACTCCATTTAGAACTGGAAAACAAACGCTAGCTCGCCTTACAAGAAACACACTCTGCTTTTGAGAAAAGAGCACTCTTCTACTTTACTGTGTTTCCTATGGGGTCCGAACAGTGAGCTTGCTCAGAACAAAAGAACTGTGCTTCCTACACACACGGCCATATCTAGTTCAATTCTGCTTAGGAAACTGACAAGAACAGTAGCTCCTCTTCAGTCCAATACACTGTACTTGCTGGGAACAGACGCGTGTGCTGTTTGCCCTGTGTATGAAAATGGGAGCGCAGTAGTGACTCTTCTTACCAGAAAACTACTCGTGCTCGTAGGACCAGAAACTGCCTGGGATTCAACTCCATTTCTGACTGGGAAACAAACACTAGCTCTCCTTACAAGAAATACACTCTGCTTTTGAGAAAAGAGCACTCTTCTACTCTACTGTGTTTCCTATGGGGTCTGAACCGTGAGCTTGCTCAGAACAAAAGAACTGTGCTTCCTACACACACGGGCCATATCTAGTTACACTCTGCTTAGGAAACTCATGAGAACAGTAGCTACTCTTCAAAAGAATACACTGTACTTGCTGGGAACAGACGCGAGTGCTATTTGCACTGTTTATGGTAATGGGAACTCAATTGTGACTTTCCTTACCAGAAAACAACTCTTGCTTGCAGGACTGAAAACTGCATATGATTCAACTCCATTTAGAACTGGGAAATAAACGCTAGCTCGCCTTACAAGAAACAGACTCTGCTTTTGAGAAAAGAGCACTGTTCTACTCTACTGTGTTTCCTATGGTGTCCGAACAGCGAGCTTGCTCAGAACTAAAGAACTGTGCTTCCTACACACACAGGCCATATCTAGTTCAACCCTGCTTAGGAAACTGACAAGAACAGTACCTCCTCTTTAGAACAATACACTGTACTAGCTGGGAACAGACGTGAGTGCTATTTGCACTCTGTATGACAATAGGAGCGCAATAGTGACTTTCCTTACCAGAAAACAACTCTTGCTCGTAGGACCAAAAACTGCATGTGTCTCAACTCCATTTAGGACTGGGAAATATGCTATCTCGCCTTACAAGAAACACACTCTGCTTTTGAGAAAGGAGCACTCTTCGACTCTACTGTGTTTCCTATAAAGCCAGAACAGTGAGCTTGCTCAGAACAAAAGAAATGTGCTTTCTACATACATGGGCCATATCCAGTTCAACACTGCTTAGGAAACTGACAAGATCAGTAGCTCCTCTTCAGTCCAATACAAGGTACTTGCTGGGAACAGACGCGAGTGCTATTTGCACTGTCTATGGCAATGGGAGCGCAATAGTGACTTCCTTACAAGAAAACAACTCTTGCTCGTAGGAACAGAAACTGCATGGGATTCAACTCCATTTAGGACTGGGAAACAAACCCTAGCTCGCCTTACAAGAAACACACTCTGCTTTTGCGAAAAGAGCACTCTTCTACTCTACTGTGTTTCCTATAGGGCCAGAACAGTGAGCTTGCTCAGAACAAAAGAACTGTGCTTCCTACACACGGGCCATATCTAGTTCAACTCTGCTTAGCAAACGACAAGGACAGTCGCTCCTGTTCAGTCCAATACACTATAAATGCTGGGAATAGTCAGCAGAGCTATTTGCCCTGTGTATGACAATGGGAGCGCAATAGTGACTCTTCTTTCTAGAAAACAACTCTTGCTTGTAGGACCAAAAACTGCATGTGATTCAACTCCTTTTAGGACTGGGAAACAAACGCTAGCTTGCCTTACAAGAAACACACTCTGCTTTTCAGAAAAGAGCACTCTTCTACTCTACTGTGTTTCCTATGAGGTCCCGAACAGAGAGCTTGCTCAGAACAAAAGAACTGTGCTTCCTGCACACACGGCCGTATCTAGTTCAACTCTGCTTAGGAAACTGACAAGGACAGAGGATCCTCTTCAGTCCAATACACTGTACTTGCTGGGAACAGACGCGAGTGCTATTTGCACTGTGTATTGCAATGGGAGGTCAATAGTGACTGTTATTACCAGAAAACAACTCTTGCTCGTAGGAACAGAAACCACATGGGATTCAACTCCACTTCGGACTGGGAAACAAACCATAGCTCGCCTTAAGAGAGACACACTCTGCTTTTGCGAAAAGAGCACTGTTCTACTCTACTGTGTTTCCTATAGTGCAGAACAGTGAGCTTGCTCAAAACAAAAGAAGGGTGCTTCCTACACACACGGGCCATATCTAGTTCAACTCTGCTTAGTAAACTGAGAAGGACAGTAGCTCCACTTCAGTCCAATACACTGTAAATGCTGGGAACGGTCGCCAGTGCTATTTGCACTGTGTATGACAATGGGAGCGCAATAGTGACTCTTCTTTCTAGAAAACAACTCATGCTCGTAGGACCAGAAACTGTATGTGATTCAACTCCATTTAGGGCTGGGAAACAAACGCTAGCTCGCCTTACAAGAAACACACTCTGCTTTTGAGAAAAGAGCACTCTTCTACTCTACTGTGTTGCCTATGGTGTCCGAACAGTGAGCTTGCTCATAATAAAAGAACTGTGCCTCCTACACTCACGGGCCATATCTAGTACAACTCTGCTTAGGAAACTTACAAGAACAGTATCTCCTCTTCAGTCCAATACACGGTACTTCCTGGGAACAGACGTGAGTGCTATTTGCACTGTGTATAGCAATGGGAGCGCAATAGTGACTCTTTTTCCAGAAAACAACTCTTGCTCATATAAAAAGAAACTACATGGGATTCAACTCCATTTAGAACTGGGAAAAAAAAGCTAGCCCGCCTTACAAGAAACACACTCTGCTTTTGAGAAAAGAGCACTCTTCTACTCTACTGTGTTTCCTATGGGGTCCTAACAGTGAGCTTGCTCAGAACAAATGAACTGTGCCTCCTACACAAACGGGCAATATCTAGTTCAACTCTGCTTAGGAAACTGACAAGAACAGTAGCTCCTCTTCAGTCCAATACACTGTAGTTGCTGGGAACAGACGCGAGGGCTAATTTCACTGTGTATGGCATTGGGAGCACAAGAGTGACTTTCCTTACCAGAAAACAACTCTTGTTCGTAGGACCAAAAACTGCATGTGTTTCAACTCCATTAAGGACTGGGAAACAAACGCTAGCTTGTCTTACAAGAAACACTCTCTGCTTTTGAAAAAAGAGCACTCTTCTACTTTACTGTGTTTCCTATGGGGTCCGAACAGTGAGCTTGCTCAGAACAAAAGAACTGTGCTTCCTACACACACGGCCATATCTAGTTCAATTCTGCTTAGGAAACTGACAAGAACAGTAGCTCCTCTTCAGTCCAATACACTGTACTTGCTGGGAACAGACGCGTGTGCTGTTTGCCCTGTGTATGAAAATGGGAGCGCAATAGTGACTCTTCTTACCAGAAAACTACTCATGCTCGTAGGACCAGAAACTGCATGGGATTCAACTCCATTTCTGAATGGGAAACAAACACTAGCTCTCCTTACAAGAAATACACTCTGCTTTTGAGAAAAGAGCACTCTTCTACTCTACTGGGTTTCCTATGGGGTCTGAACAGTGAGCTTGCTCAGAACAAAAGAACTGTGCTTCCTACACACACGGGCCATATCTAATTACACCCTGCTTAGGAAACTCATGAGAACAGTAGCTACTCTTCAAAAGAATACACTGTACTTGCTGGGAACAGACGCGAGTGCTATTTGCACTCTGTATAGCAATAGGAGCACAATAGTGACTTTCCTTACCAGAAAACAGCTCTTGCTCATAGGAACAGAAACTGCATGTGAATCAACTCCATTTAGGACTGGGGAACAAACTCTAGCTTGCCTTACAAGAAACACACTCTGCTTTTCAGAAAAGAGCACTCTTCTACTCTACTGTTTTTCCTATAGGGTCTGAACAGTGAGCTTGCTCAGAACAAAAGAACTGTGCTTCCTGCACACACGGGCCGTATCTAGTTCAACTCTGCTTAGGAAACTGACAAGGACAGTAGCTCCACTTCAGTCCAATACACTGTAAATGCTGGGAACGGTCGCCAGTGCTATTTGCACTGTGTATGACAATGGGAGCACAATAGTGACTCTTCTTTCTAGAAAACAACTCTTGCTCGTAGGACCAGAAACTGTATGTGATTCAACTCTATTTAGGACTGGGAAACAAATGCTAGCTCGCATTACAAGAAACACACTTTGCTTTTGACAAAACAGCACTCTTCTACTCTACTGTGTTGCCTATGGGGTCCGAACAGTGAGCTTGCTCATAACAAAAGAACTGTGCCTCCTACACTCACGGGCCATATCTACTTCAACTCTGCTTAGGAAACTTACAAGAACAGTAGCTCCTCTTCAGTCCAATACACGGTGCTTCCTGGGAACAGACGCGAGTGCTTTTTGCACTGTGTATAGCAATGGGAGCGCAATAGTGACTCTTCTTACCAGAAAACAACTCTTGCTCATAGGACCAGAAACTGCATGTGATTCAACTCCATTTAGGACTGGCAAACAAACCCTAGCTCGATTTACAAGAAACACACTCTGCTTTTGAGAAAAGAGCACTCTTCTACTCTACTTTTTTTCCTATGGGGTCTGAACAGTGAGCTTGCTCAGAACAAAAGAACTGTGCTTCCTACATACACGGGCCATATCCAGTTCAACTCTGCTTAGGAAACTGACAAGATCAGTAGCTCCTCTTCAGTCCAATACACTGTACTTGCTGGGAACAGACACGAGTGCTATTTGCACTGTGTATATCAATGGGAGCACAATAGTGCCTCTTCTTACCAGAAAACAACTCTTGCTCGTAGGAACAGAAACTACATGGGATTCAACTCTATTTAGGACTGGGAAAAAAACGCTAGCTTGCCTTACAAGAAACACACTCTGCTTTTGAGAAAAGAGCACTCTTCTACTCTACTGTGTTTCCTATGGGGTCCGAACAGTGAGCTTGCTCAGAACAAATGAACTGTGCTTCCTACACAAACGGGCCATATCTAGTTCAACTCTGCTTAGGAAACTGACAAGAACAGTAGCTCCTCTTCAGTCCAATACACTGTACTTGCTGGGAACAGACGCGAGTGCTAATTTCACTGTGTATGGCATTGGGAGCACAAGAGTGTCTTTCCTTACCAGAAAACAACTCTTGTTCGTAGGACCATAAATTGCATGTGTTTCTACTCCATTAAGGACTGGGAAACAAAAGCTAGCTTGCCTTAACAGAAACACACTCTGCTTTTGAGAAAAGAGCACTCTTCTACTCTACTGTGTTTACTATAGGGCCAGAAGAGTGAGCTTGCTCAGAACAAAAGAACTGTGTTTCCTACACACACGGCCATATCTAGTTCAATTCTGCTTAGGAAACTGACAAGAACAGTAGATCCTCTTCAGTCCAATACACTGTACTTGCTGGGAACAGAGGCCGGTGCTGTTTGTCCTTTGTATGACAATGGGAGCGCAATAGTGACTTTCCTTACAAGAAAACATCTCTTACTCGTAGGACCAAAAACTGCATGTGATTCAACTCCATTTAGAACTGGGAAACAAACGCTAGCTCGCCTTACAAGAAACACACTCTGCTTTTGAGAAAAGAGCACTCTTCAACTTTACTGTGTTTCCTATGGGGTCCGAACAGTGAGCTTGCTCAGAACAAAAGAACTGTGCTTCCTACACACGGCCATATCTAGTTCAATTCTGCTTAGGAAACTGACAAGAACAGTAGCTCCTCTTCAGTCCAATACACTGTAAATGCTGGGAACAGACGCATGTGCTGTTTGCCCTGTGTATGAAAATGGGAGCGCAATAGTGACTCTTCTTACCAGAAAACAACTCTTGCTCGTAGGACCAGAAACTGCATGGGATTCAACTCCATTTGTGACTGGGAAAAGAAACACTAGCTCTCCTTACAAGAAATACACTCTGCTTTTGAGAAAAGAGCACTCTTCTACTCTACTGTGTTTCCTATGGGGTCTGAACAGTGAGCTTGCTCAGAACAAAAGAACTGTGCTTCCTACACACACGGGCCATATCTAATTCAACTCTGCTTAGGAAACTGACAAGAACAGTAGCTCCTCTTCAGTCCAATATACTGTACTTGCTGGGAACAGACGCGAGTGCTATTTGCACTGTTTATGGTAATGGGAACTCAATTGTGACTTTCCTTACCAGAAAACAACTCTTGCTTGCAGGACTGAAAACTGCATGTGATTCAACTCCATTTAGAACTGGGAAATAAACGCTAGCTCGCCTTACAAGAAACAGACTCTGCTTTTGAGAAAAGAGCACTGTTCTACTCTACTGTGTTTCCTATGGTGTCCGAACAGCGAGCTTGCTCAGAACTAAAGAACTGTGCTTCCTACACACACAGGCCATATCTAGTTCAACCCTGCTTAGGAAACTGACAAAAACAGTACCTCCTCTTTAGAACAATACACTGTACTAGCTGGGAACAGACGTGAGTGCTATTTGCACTCTGTATGACAATAGGAGCGCAATAGTGACTTTCCTTACCAGAAAACAACTCTTGCTCGTAGGACCAAAAACTGCATGTGTCTCAACTCCATTTAGGACTGGGAAACAAATGCTATCTCGCCTTACAAGAAACACACTCTGCTTTTGAGAAAGGAGCACTCTTCGACTCTACTGTGTTTCCTATATGGCCAGAACAGTGAGCTTGCTCAGAACAAAAGAACTGTGCTTTCTACATACATGGGCCATATCCAGTTCAACACTGCTTAGGAAACTGACAAGATCAGTAGCTCCTCTTCAGTCCAATACAAGGTACTTGCTGGGAACAGACGCGAGTGCTATTTGCACTGTCTATGGCAATGGGAGCGCAATAGTGACTTCCTTACAAGAAAACAACTCTTGCTCATAGGAACAGAAACTGCATGGGATTCAACTCCATTTAGGACTGGGAAACAAACCCTAGCTCGCCTTACAAGAAACACACTCTGCTTTTGCGAAAAGAGCACTCTTCTACTCTACTGTGTTTCCTATAGGGCCAGAACAGTGAGCTTGCTCAGAACAAAAGAACTGTGCTTCCTACACACGGGCCATATCTAGTTCAACTCTGCTTAGCAAACAACAAGGACAGTCGCTCCTGTTCAGTCCAATACACTATAAATGCTGGGAATAGTCAGCAGTGCTATTTGCCCTGTGTATGACAATGGGAGCGCAATAGTGACTCTTCTTTCTAGAAAACAACTCTTGCTTGTAGGACCAAAAACTGCATGTGATTCAACTCCTTTTAGGACTGGGAAACAAACGCTAGCTTGCCTTACAAGAAACACACTCTGCTTTTCAGAAAAGAGCACTCTTCTACTCTACTGTGTTTCCTATGAGGTCCCGAACAGAGAGCTTGCTCAGAACAAAAGAACTGTGCTTCCTGCACACACGGGCCCTATCTAGTTCAACTCTGCTTAGGAAACTGACAAGGACAGAGGATCCTCTTCAGTCCAATACACTGTACTTGCTGGGAACAGACGCGAGTGCTATTTGCACTGTGTATTGCAATGGGAGGTCAATAGTGACTGTTATTACCAGAAAACAACTCTTGCTCGTAGGAACAGAAACCACATGGGATTCAACTCCACTTCGGACTGGGAAACAAACCATAGCTCGCCTTAAGAGAGACACACTCTGCTTTTGCGAAAAGAGCACTGTTCTACTCTAATGTGTTTCCTATAGTGCAGAACAGTGAGCTTGCTCAAAACAAAAGAAGAGTGCTTCCTACACACACGGGCCATATCTAGTTCAACTCTGCTTAGTAAACTGAGAAGGACAGTAGCTCCACTTCAGTCCAATACACTGTAAATGCTGGGAACGGTCGCCAGTGCTATTTGCACTGTGTATGACAATGGGAGCGCAATAGTGACTCTTCTTTCTAGAAAACAACTCATGCTCGTAGGACCAGAAACTGTATGTGATTCAACTCCATTTAGGGCTGGGAAACAAACGCTAGCTCGCCTTACAAGAAACACACTCTGCTTTTGAGAAAAGAGCACTCTTCTACTCTACTGTGTTGCCTATGGTGTCTGAACAGTGAGCTTGCTCATAATAAAAGAACTGTGCCTCCTACACTCACTGGCCATATCTAGTACACTTCTGCTTAGGAAACTTACAAGAACAGTATCTCCTCTTCAGTCCAATACACGGTACTTCCTGGGAACAGACGTGAGTGCTATTTGCACTGTGTATAGCAATGGGAGCGCAATAGTGACTCTTTTTCCAGAAAACAACTCTTGCTCATATAAAAAGAAACTACATGGGATTCAACTCCATTTAGAACTGGGAAAAAAAAGCTAGCCCGCCTTACAAGAAACACACTCTGCTTTTGAGAAAAGAGCACTCTTCTACTCTACTGTGTTTCCTATGGGGTCCTAACAGTGAGCTTGCTCAGAACAAATGAACTGTGCCTCCTACACAAACGGGCAATATCTAGTTCAACTCTGCTTAGGAAACTGACAAGAACAGTAGCTCCTCTTCAGTCCAATACACTGTAGTTGCTGGGAACAGACGCGAGGGCTAATTTCACTGTGTATGGCATTGGGAGCACAAGAGTGACTTTCCTTACCAGAAAACAACTCTTGTTCGTAGGACCAAAAACTGCATGTGTTTCAACTCCATTAAGGACTGGGAAACAAACGCTAGCTTGTCTTACAAGAAACACTCTCTGCTTTTGAAAAAAGAGCACTCTTCTACTTTACTGTGTTTCCTATGGGGTCCGAACAGTGAGCTTGCTCAGAACAAAAGAACTGTGCTTCCTACACACACGGCCATATCTAGTTCAATTCTGCTTAGGAAACTGACAAGAACAGTAGCTCCTCTTCAGTCCAATACACTGTACTTGCTGGGAACAGACGCGTGTGCTGTTTGCCCTGTGTATGAAAATGGGAGCGCAATAGTGACTCTTCTTACCAGAAAACTACTCATGCTCGTAGGACCAGAAACTGCATGGGATTCAACTCCATTTCTGAATGGGAAACAAACACTAGCTCTCCTTACAAGAAATACACTCTGCTTTTGAGAAAAGAGCACTCTTCTACTCTACTGTGTTTCCTATGGGGTCTGAACAGTGAGCTTGCTCAGAACAAAAGAACTGTGCTTCCTACACACACGGGCCATATCTAGTTACACTCTGCTTAGGAAACTCATGAGAACAGTACCTACTCTTCAAAAGAATACACTGTACTTGCTGGGAACAGACACGAGTGCTATTTGCACTCTGTATAGCAATAGGAGCACAATAGTGTACTGTGTTTCCTATAGGGACAGAACAGTGAGCTTGCTCAGAACAAAAGAACTGTGCTTCCTACAACACGGGCCATATCTAGTTCAACTCTGCTTAGCAAACTGACAAGGACAGTCGCTCCTGTTCAGTCCAATACACTGTAAATGCTGGGAACAGACGCCAGTGCTCTTTGGACTGTGTATGACAATGATAGCACAATAGTGACTCTTCTTTCTAGAAAACCACTCTTGCTCGTAGGACCAGAAACTGCATGTGATTCAAGTCCATTTAGGACTGGGAAACAAATGCTAGCTCACCTTACAAGAAACACACTCTGCTTTTGAGAAAAGAGCACTCTTCTACACTACAGTGTTGCCTTTGGGGTCCGAACAGTGAGCTAGCTCAGAAGAAAAGAACTGTGCTTCCTACACTCATGGGCCATATCTAGTACAACTCTTCTTAGGAAACATACAAGAACAGTAGCTCCTCTTCAGTCCAATACACTGTACTTGCTGGGAACAGACGCGAATGCTATTTGCCTTGTGTAGGGCAATGGGAGCGCAATGGTGACTCTTCATACCAGAAAACAACTCTTGCTCATAAGAATAGAAACTACATGGGATTCAACTCCATTTACGACTGGGAAACAAAGGCTAGCTCGCCTTCCAAGAAACACACTCTGCTTTTGAGAAAAGGGCACTCTTCTACTCTACTGTGTTTCCTACAGGGCCAGAACAGTGAGCTTGCTCAGAACAAAAGAACTGTGCTTCCTACACACACGGGCCATATCTAGTTCAACTCTGCTTGGGAAACTGACAAGAACAGTAGCTCCTCTTCAGTCCAATACACTGTACTTGCTGGGAACAGTCGCGAGTGCTATTTGCACTGTGTATGGCAATGAAAGCGCAATAGTGACTTTCCTTACCAGAAAACAACTCTTGCTCGTAGGACCAGAAACTGCATGTGATTCAACTCCATTTAGGACTTGGAAACAAACGCTAGCTCGCCTTACAAGAAACACACTCTGCTTTTGAGAAAAGAGCACTCTTCTTCTATACTGTGTTTCTTATGGGGTCCTAACAGTGAGCTTGCTCAGAACAAAAGAACTGTGCTTCCTACACACACGGGCCATATCTAGTTCAACTCTGCTTAGGAAACTAACAACTACAGTAGATCCTCTTCAGTCCAATACACTGTACTTGCTGGGAACAGACGCCAGTGCTATTAGCCCTATGTATGACAATGGGAGCGCAATAGTGACTCTTCTTACCAGAAAACAACTCTTGCTCGTAGGACCAGAAACTGCATCTGATTTAACTCCCTTTTGGACTGGGAAAAAATGCTAGCTCGCCTTACAAGAAACAAACTCTGCTTTTGAGAAAAGAGCACTCTTCTACTCTACTGTGTTTCCTATAGGGCCAAAACAGTGAGCTGGCTCAGAACAAAAGAACTGTGCTTCCTACACACACAGCCATATCTAGTTCAATTCTGATTAGGAAACTGAAAAGAACAATAGATCCTCCTCAGTACAATACACTGTACATGCTGGGAACAGACGCAAGAGCTATTTGCCCTGTGTATGACAATGGGAGCACAATAGTGACTCTTTTGCTAGAAAACAACTCTTCCTTGTAGGACCAGAAACTGCATGTGATCAACTCCATTTAGGACTGGGAAAGGAACGCTAGCTTGCCTTACATGAAACACACTCTGCTTTTAAGAAAAGAGCACTCTTCTACACTACAGTGTTGCCAATGGGGTCTGAACAGTGAGCTAGCTCAGAACAAAGAACTGTGCTTCCTAAACTCACGGGCCATATCTAGTAGAACTCTGCTTTGGAAACATACAAGACCAGTAGCTCCTCTTCAGTCCAATACACTGTACTTGCTGGGAACAGACACGTTTGCTATTTGCACTGTGTATAGCAATGGGAGCGCAATGGTGACTCTTCATACCAGAAAACAACTCTTGCTCGTAGGACCAAAAACTGCATGTGATTCAACTCCATTTATGACTAGGAAACAAACGCTAGCTCGCCTTACAAGAAACACACTCTGCTTTTGAGAAAAGGGCACTCTTCTACTCTCCTGTGTTTCCTATGTGGTCCGAACAGTGAGCTTGCTCAGAACAAAAGAACTGTACTTCCTACACACACGGGCCATATCTAGTTCAACTCTGCTTGGGAAACTGACAAGAACAGTAGCTCCTCTTCAGTCCAATACACTGTACTTGCTGGGAACCGACACGAGTGCTATTTGCACTGTGTATGGCAATGAAAGCGCAATAGTGACTTTCCTTACCAGAAAACAACTCTTGCTCATAGGACCAGAAACTGCATGTGATTCAACTCCATTTAGGACTGGGAAACAAACGCTAGCTCGTCTTACAAGAAACACACTCTGCTTTTGAGAAAAGAGCACTCTTCTACTCTACTGTGTTTCCTATGGGGTCCTAACAGGGAGCTTGCTCAGAACAAAAGAACTGTACTTCCTACACACACGGGCCATATCTAGTTCAACTCTGCTTAGGAAACTGACAAGAACAGTAGCTCCTCTTCATTCCAATACATGGTACTTGCTGGGAACAGACGCGAGTGCTATTTGCACTGTGTATGGCAATGGGAGCGCAATAGTGATTCCTTACCAGAAAACAACTCTTGCTCGTAGGACCAGAAACTGCATGTGATTCAACTCCATATCTGACTGGGAAACAAACACTAGCTCTCCTTACAAGAAACACACTCTGCTTTTGAGAAAAGAGCACTCTTCTACTCTACTGTGTTTCCTATGGGGTCCGAACAGTGAGATTGCTCAGAACAAAAAACTGTACTTCCTATGTACACGGGCCATATGGAGTTCAACTCTGCTTAGGAAACTGACAAGAACAGTAGATCCTCTTAAGTCCAAAACACTGTACTTGCTGGGAACAGAGGCAAGTGCTGTTTCACTGTGTATGGCAATGGGAGCACAATAGTGACTTACTTACCAGAACACAACTCTTGCTCGTAGGACCAAAAATGGATGTGATTCAACTCCATTTAGGACTGGGAAACAAACCTTAGCTCGCATTACAAGAAACACACTCTGCTTTTGAGAAAAGAGCACTCTTCTACTCTACAGTGTTTCCTATGGGGTCCGAACATTGAGCTTGCTCAGAACAAAAGAACTGTGTTTCCTACACACACGGGGCATATCTAGTTCAACTCTGCTTAGGAAAATGACAAGAACAATAGCTCCTCTTCAGTCCAATACACTGTACTTGGTGGGAACACACACGAGTGCTATTTGCACTGTATATTGCAATAGGAGGGCAATAGTGACTCTTCTTATCAGAAAACAACTATTGCTCGTAGGACCGGAAACTGCATGGGATTCAATTCCATTTCTGACTGGGAAACAAACGCTAGCTCGTCTTACAAGAAATTCACTCTGCTTTTGAGAAAAGAGCACTCTTCTACTCTACTGTGTTTCCTATGGGGTCTAAACAGTGAGCTTGCTAAAAACAAAAGAACTGTGCTTCCTACACACACGGGCCATATCTAGTTCAACTCTTCTTAGGAAACTGACAAGAACAGTAGCTTCTCTTCAGTCCAATACAAGGTACTTGCTGGGAACAGACGCGAGTGCTATTTGCACTGTGTATGGCAATGGAAGCGCAATAGTGATTCCTTACCAGAAAACAACTCTTGCTCGTAGGACCAGAATCTGCATGTGATTCAACTCCATTTAGGACTGGTAAACAAACACTAGCTCTCCTTACAAGAAACACACTCTGCTTTTGAGAAAAGAGCACTCTTCTACTCTACTGTGTTTCCTATGGGGTCCGAACAGTGAGCTTGCTCAGAACAAAAAACTGTGCTTCCTATGTACATGGGCCATATGGAGTTCAACTCTGCTTAGGAAACTGACAAGAACAGTAGATCCTTTTCAGTCCAAAACACTGTACTTGCTGGGAACAGACGCGAGTGCTATTTGCACTGTGTATGGCAATGGGAGAGTAATAGTGACTCTACTTACGAGGAAACAATTCTTGCTCGTAGGACCAGAAACTGCATGTGATTAAACTCCATTTAGGACTGGGAAACAAATGCTAGCTAGCCTTACAAGAAACACACTCTGCTTTTGAGAAAAGAGCACTCTTCTACTCTACTGTGTTTCCTATGGGGTCCAAACAGTGAGCTTGCTCAGAACAAAAGAACTGTGCTTCCTACACACACGGGCCATATCTAGTTCAACTCTGCTTAGGAAACTCACGAGAACAGTAGCTCATCTTCAAAACAATACACTGTACTTGCTGGGAACAGACGCGAGTGCTTTTTGCACTGTGTATGGCAATGGGAGCGCAATAGTGACTTTCCTTACCAGAAAACAACTCTTGCTCATAGGACCAAAAACTGCATGTGATTCAACTCCATTTAGGACTGGGAAACAAACTCTAGCTTGCCTTACAAGAAACACACTCTGCTTTTGAGAAAAGAGCACTCTTCTACTCTACTGTGTTGCCTATGGGGTCTGAACAGTGAGCTTGCTCAGAACAAAAGAACTGTGCTTCCTACACACACGGCCATATCTAGTTCAATTCTGTTTAGGAAACTGACAAGAACAGTAGATCCTCTTCATTCCAAAACACTGTACTTGCTGGGAACAGACGCCAGTGCTATTTGCCTTGTGTATGACAATGGGAGCACAATAGGGACTCTTCTTACCAGAAAACTACTCTTGCTAGTAGAACCAAAAACTGCATAAGATTCAACTCCATTTAGGACTGGGAAACAGAAGCAAGCTCGCATTACAAGAAACACACTCTGCTTTTGAAAAATGACCACTCTTCTACTCTACTGTTTTTCCTATGGGAACCGAACAGTGAGCTTGCTCAGAAAAAAAGAACTGTGCTTCCTGCACACACGGGCCATATCTAGTTCAACTGTGCTCAGGAAATTGACAAGAACAGTAGCTCCTCTTCAGTCCAATACACTGTACTTGCTGGGAACAGACACGAGTGCTGTTTGCACTGTGTATGGCAATGGGAGCGCAATAGTGACTCTTCTTACCAGAAAACAACTCTTGCTCGTAGGACCAGACACTGCATGTGATTCAACACTATTTAGGACTGGGAAACAAACGCTAGCTCGTCTTACAAGAAACACACTCTGCTTTTGAGAAAAGAGCACTCTTCTACTCTACTCTGTTTCTTATTGGGTCCCAACAGTGAGCTTGCTCAGAACAAAAGAACTGTGATTCCTACACACACGCGCCATATCTAGTTCAACACTGCTTAGGAAATTGACAAGAACAGTAGCTCCACTTCAGTCCACTACACTGTACTTGCTGGGAACAGACGCGAGTGCTATTCGCACTGCTTATGGCAATGGGAGCACAATAGGGACTTTCCTTACCAGAAAACAACTCCTGCTCGTAGGACCAGAAACTGCATGTGATTCAAATCTATTTAGGACTGGGAATCAAACGCTAGCTCGACTTACAAGAAAATCACTCTGCTTTTGAGAAAAGAGCACTCTTCTACTCTAATGTGTTTCCTATAGGGCCAGAAGAGTGAGCATCTCAGAACAAAAGAACTGTGCTTCCTACACACACGGGCCATATCTAGTTCAACTCTGCTTAGGAAACTGACAAGAACAGTAGATCCTCTTCAGTCCAATACACTGTACATGCTGGGAACAGACGCCAGTGCTATTTGCCCTGTGTATGGCAATGGGAACGCAATAGTGACTCTTCTTACCAAAAAACAACTCTTGCTTGTAGAACCAGAAACTGCATGGGATTGAACTCCATTTAGGATTGGGAAACAAACGCTAGCTAGCATTACAAGAAACACACTCTGCATTTGAGAAAAGAGAACTCATCAACTCTACTGTGTTTCCTATGGGGTCCGAACAGTGAGCTTGCTCAGAAAAAAAGAACTCTCCTTCCCACACACACGGGCCATATCTAGTTCAAATCTTCTTAGGAAACTGACAAGAACAGTAGCTCCTCTTCATTCCAATACCCTGTACTTGCTGGGAACAAACGCAAGTGCTGTTTCACTGTGTTTGGCAATGGGAGCACAATAGTGACTTACTTACCAGAAAACAACTCTTGCTCGTAGGACCAGAAACTGCATGGGATTCAATTCCATTTCTGACTTGGAAACAAACGCTAGCTCATCTTACAAGAAACTCACTCTGCTTTTGAGAAAAGAGCACTCTTCTACTCTACTGTGTTTCCTATGGGGTCCGAACAGTGAGCTAGCTCAGAAAAAAAGAACTGTGCTTCCTACACACACGGGCCATATCTAGTACAACTCTGCTTAGGAAACTTACAAGAACAGTAGCTCCTCTTCAGTCCAATACATTGTACATGCTGGGAACAGACGCCAGTGCTATTTGCCCTGTGTATGACAATGGGAGCGCAATAGTGACTCTTTTGCCAGAAAACAACTCTTGATCGTAGGACCAGAAACTGAATGTGATCAACTCCATTTAGGACTGGGAAAGGAAGGCTAGCTTGCCTTACAGGAAACACATTCTGATTTTGAGTAAAGAGTACTCTTCTATTCTACTGTGTTTTTTATGGGGTCCGAACAGTGAGCTTGCTCAGAGCAAAAGAACTGTGCTTCCTATACACACGGGCATATCTTGTTCAACTCTTCTTAGTAAACTGACAAGAACAGTAGCTCCGTTTCAGTCCAATACACTGTACTTCCTGGGAACAGACGAGAGAGCTATTTGCACTGTGTATGGCAATGGGAGAGTAATAGTGACTCTTCTTACGAGGAAACAACTCTTGCTCGTAGGACCAGAAACTGCATGTGATTAAACTCCATTTAGGACTGGGAAACAAACACTACCTCGCCTTACAAGAAACACATTCTGCATTTGAGAAAAGAGCACTCTTCTACTCTACTGCGTTTCCTATGGGGTCCAAACAGTGAGCTTGCTAAGAACAAATAAACTGTGCTTCCTACACACACGAGCCATATCTAGTTCAACTCTGCTTAGGAAACTCACGAGAACAGTAGCTCATCTTCAAAACAATACACTGTACTTGCTGGGAACAGACGCGAGTGCTATTTGCCCTGTGTATGACAATGGGAGCACAATAGTGACTCCTCTTACCAGAAAACAACTCTTGCTCGTAGGACCAGAAACTGCATGTGATTCAACTCCATTTAGGACTGGGAAACAAACACTAGCTTACCTTACAAGAAACACACTCTGCTTTTGAGAAAAGGGCACTCTTCTATTCTACTGTGTTTCCTATGGGGTCTGAACAGTGAGCTTGCTGAGAACAAAAGAACTGTGCTTCCTACAAACGGGCCATATCTAGATTAACTCTGCTTAAGAAACTTACAAGAACAATAGCTCCTCTTCAGAACAATACACTGTACTTGCTGGAAACAGATGTGAGTGCTATTTGCACTGTGTATAACAATGGGAGCGCAATAGTGACTCTTCTTACCAGAAAACAACTCTTGCTCGTAGGACCGAAAACTGCATGTGATTCAACTCCATTTAGAACTGGGAAATAATCGCTAGCTTGCTTACAAGAAAGAGACCCTGCTTTTGAGAAAAGAGCACTCTTCTACTCTACTGTGTTTCCTATATGGCCAGAACAGTGAGCTTGCTCAGAACAAAAGAACTGTGCTTCCTACACACGGCCATATCTAGATCAATTCTGCTTAGGAAACTGACAAGAACAGTAGATCTTCTTCAGTCCAATACACTGTACATGCTGGGAACCGACACCAGTGCTATTTGCCCTGTGTATGACAATGGGAGCGCAATAGTGACTCTTCTTACCAGAAAACAACTCTTGCTCATAGGACAAGAAACTGCATGTGATTCAACTCCATTTAGGACTGGGAAATAAACGCTAGCTCGCCTTACAAGAAACACACTCTGCTTTTGAGAAAAGAGCACTCTTCTACTCTACTGTGTTTCCTATGGGGTCCGAACAGTGAGCTTGTTCAGAACAAAAGAACTGTGCTTCGTACACACACGGCCATATCTAGTTCAATTCTGCTTAGGAACCTGACAAGAAAAGTAGATTCTCTTCAGTCCAATACACTTTACATGCTAGGAACAGACGCCAGTGCTATTTGCCCTGTGCATGACAATGGGAGCGCAATAGTGACTCTTTTTACAGGAAAACAACTCTTGCTCATAGGAACAGATCTGCAAGTGATTCAACAGCACTTAGGACTGGGAAACAATCGCTAGCTCGCCTTACAAGAAACACACTCTGCTTTTGAGAAAAGAGCACTCTTCTACTCTACTTTGTTTCCTAAGGGGTCCGAACAGTGTGCTTGCTCAGAACAAAACAACTGTGCTTCCTACACACGGGCCATATCAAGTTCAATTCTGCTTAGGAAACTGACAAGAACTGTAGCTCCTCTTCAGTCCAATACACTGTACTTGCTGGAAACAGACGCGTGTGCTATTTGCCCTGTGCATGACAATGGGAGCGCAATAGTAACTCTTCTTACCAGAAAACAACTCTTGCTCATAGGACCAGAAACTGCATGGGATTCAACTCCATTTCTGACTGGGAAACAAACACTAGCTCTTTTTACAAGAAACACACTCTGCTTTTGAGAAAAGAGCACTCTTCTACTCTACTGTGTTCCCTATGGGGTCCAAACAGAGAGCTTGCTCAGAACAAAAGAACTGTAATTCCTACACACACGGGCCATATCTAATTCAACTCTGCTTAGGAAACTGACAAGAACAGTATCTCCTCTTCCGTCCAATACACTGTACTTGCTGGGAACAGACGCGAGTGCTATTTGCACTGTGTATGGTAATGGGAACTCAATAGTGACTTTCCTTACCAGAAAACAGCTCTTGCTCGTAGGACCGAAAACTGCATGTGATTCAACTCCATTTAGAACTGGGAAATAAACGCTAGCTCGCCTTACAAGAAACAGACTCTGCTTTTGAGAAAAGTCCACTCTTCTACTCTACTGTGTTTCCTAAGGGACCAGAACAGTGAGCTTGCTCAGAACAAAAGAATTGTGCTTCCTACACACACGGCCATATCTAGTATAATTCTGCTTAGGAAACTGACAAGAACAGTAGATCCTCTTCAGTCCAATACACTGTACATGCTGGGAACAGACGCCAGTGCTATTTGCCCTGTGTATGACAATGGGAGTGCAATAGTGACTCTTTTTACCAGAAAACTCGTGCTCCTAGAATCAGAAACTGCATGTGATTCAACTCCATTTAGGACTGGGAAACAAACAGTAGCTCGCCTTACAAGAAACACACTCTGCTTTTAGGAAAAGGGCACTCTTCTACTCTACTGTGTTTCCTGTGAGGTCCGAACAGTGAACTTGCACAGAACAAAAGAGCTGTGCTTCCTACACACACGGGCCATATCTAGTTCAACTCTGCATAGGAAACTGACAAGAACAGTAGCTCCTCTTCAGTCCAATACACTGTACTTGCTGTGAACAGACGCGAGTGCTACTTGCACTGTGTATGGCAATGGGAGCACAATAGTGACGTTCCTTACCAGAAAAAAACTCTTTCTTGTAGGAACAAAAACTGCATGTGATTCAACTCCATTTAGGGCTGGGAAACAAACGCTAGCTCGCCTTACAAGAAACACACTCTGCTTTTGAGAAATGATCACTCTTCTACTCTACTGTGTTTCCTATAGGGCCAAAACAGTGAGCTTGCTCAGAACAAAAGAACTGTGCTTCCTACACACACGGGCCATATCTAGTTCAATTCTGTTTAGGAAACTGACAAGAACAGTAGATCCTCTTCAGTCCAATACAATGTACATGCTGGGAAAAGACGCCAGTGCTATTTGCCCTGTGTATGACAATGGGAGTGCAATAGTGACTCTTCTTACCAGAAAACAACTCTTGCTCGTAGGACCAGAAACTGCATGTGATTCAACTCCATTTAGGACTGGGAAACAAATGCTAGCTCGCCTTACAAGAAACACACTCTGCTTTTGCGAAAAGAGCACTCTTCTACTCTACTTTTTTTCCTATGGGGTCTCAACAGTGAGCTTGCTCAGAACAAAAGAAATGTGCTTCCTTCATACACGGGCCATATCTAGTTCAACTATGCTTAGGAAACTGACAAGATCAGTAGCTCCTCTTCAGTCCAATACACTGTACTTGCTGGGAACAGACATGAGTGCTATTTGCACTGTGTATGGCAAGGGGAGCGCAATAGTGACTCTTCTTACCAGAAAACAACTCTTGCTCGTAGGACCAGAAACTGCATGTTATTCAACTCCATTTAGGACTGGGAAACAAATGCTAGCTCGCCTTACAAGAAACACACTCTGCTTTTGAGAAAAGAGCACTCTTCTACTCTACAGTGTTTCCTAAGGGACCAGACAGTTTGCTTGCTCAGAACAAAAGAACTGTGCTTCCTAAACACACGGGCCATATCTAGTTCAACTCTGTTTAGGAAACTGAAAAGAAAAGAGCTCCTCTTCAGTCCAATACACTGTACTTGCTGTGAACAGACGCGAGTGCTATTTGCACTGTGTATGACAATGGGAGCACAATAGTGACTCTTCTTAAGAGAAAACAGCTCTTGCTTGTAGGACCAGAAACTGCATGGGATTCAACTCCATTTCTGACTGGAAAACAAACACTAGCTCTCCTTACAAGAAACACACTCTGCTTTTGAGAAAAGAGCACTCTTCTACTCTACTGTGTTTCCTATGGAGTCTGAACAGTGAGCTTGCTCAGAACAAAAGAACTGTGCTTCCTACACACACGGGCCATATCTAATTCAACTCTGCTTAGGAAACTGACAAGAAAAGAGCTCCTCTTCAGTCCAATACACTGTACTTGCTGTGAATAGACGCGAGTGCTATTTGCACTGTGTATGGCAAAGGGAACACAATAATGACTTTCCTTACCAGAAAAAAACTCATGCTCGTAGGACCAAAAACTGCATGTGTCTCAACTCCTTTTAGGACTATAAAAAAAAGGCTAGCTCGCCTTACAAGAAACACACTCTGCTTTTGAGAAAAGAGCACTCTTCTACTCTACTTTTTTTCCTATGGGGTCTGAACAGTGATCTTCCTCAGAACAAAAGAACTGTGCTTCCTACATACACGGGCCATATGTAGTTCAAGTCTGCTTAGGAAACTGACAAGATCAGTAGCTCCTCTTCAGTCCAATACACTGTACTTGCTGGGAACAGACATGAGTGCTATTTGCACTGTGTATGGCAATGGGAGCGCAATAGTGACTTTCCTTACCAGAAAACAACTCTTGCTCGTAAACCAAAAACTGCATGTGATTCAACTCCATTTAGGACTGGGAAACAAATGCTACCTCGCCTTACAAGAAACACACTCTGCTTTTGAGAAAAGAGCACTCTTCTACTCTACTGTGTTTCCTATGGGGTCCGAACAGTGAGCTTGCTCAGAACAATAGAACTGTGCTTCCTACACACACGGGTCATATCTAGTTCAACTCTGCTTAGGAAACTGACAAGAAAAGAGCTCCTCTTCAGTCCAATACACTGTACTTGCTGTGAACAGACGCGAGTGCTACTTGCACTGTGTATGGCAATGGGAGCGCAATAGTGACTCTTCTTACCAGAAAACAACTCTTGCTCGTAGGACCAGAAACTGCATGGGATTCAACTCCATTTCTGACTTGGAAACAAACACTAGCTCTCCTTACAAGAAACACACTCTGCTTTTGAGAAAAGAGCACTCTTTACTCCTCTGTTTTTCCTATGGGTTCCGAACAGTGAGCTTGCTCAAAAAAAAAGAACTGTGTTTCCTGCACACACGGGCCATATCTAGTTCAACTATGCTTAGGAAACTGACAAGAACAGTAGCTCCTCTTCAGTCCAATACTCTGTACTTGCTGGGAACAGACGCGAGTGCTATTTGTACTGTTTATGGCAATGGGAGCGCATAGTAACTCTTCTTTCCATAAAACAACTCTTGCTCATAGGACCAGAAACTGCATGGGATTCAACTCCATTTAGGACTGGGAAACAAACGCTAGCTCGCTTTACAATAAACACACTCTGCTTTTGAGAAAAGTGCACTCTTCTACTCTACTGTGTTTCCTAAGGGACCAGAACAGTGAGCTTGCTCAGAACAAAAGAATTGTGCTTCCTACACACACGGCCATATCTAGTATAATTCTGCTTAGGAAACTGACAAGAACAGTAGATCCTCTTCAGTCCAATACACTGTACATGCTGGGAACAGATGGCAGTGCTATTTTCCCTGTGTATGACAATGGGAGCGCAATAGTGACTCTTCTTACCAGAAAACTCGTGCTCCTAGAATCAGAAACTGCATGTGATTCAACTCCATTTAGGACTGGGAAACAAACGCTAGCTCACCTTACAAGAAACACACTCTGCTTTTAGGAAAAGGGCACTCTTCTACTCTACTGTGTTTCCTATGAGGTCCGAACAGTGAGCTTGCTCAGAACAAAAGAACTGTGCTTCCTACACACACGGGCCATATCTAGTTCAACTCTGCATAGGAAACTGACAAGAACAGTAGCTCCTCTTCAGTCCAATACACTGTACTTGCTGTGAACAGACGCGAGTGCTACTTGCACTGTGTATGGCAATGGGAGCACAATAGTGACTTTCCTTACCAGAAAAAAACTCTTTCTCGTAGGAACAAAAACTGCATGTGATTCAACTCCATTTAGGACTGGGAAAAAAACGCTAGCTCGCCTTACAAGAAACACACTCTGCTTTTGAGAAATGATCACTCTTCTACTCTACTGTGTTTCCTATAGGGCCAAAACAGTGAGCTTGCTCAGAACAAAAGAACTGTGCTTCCTACACACACGGGCCATATCTAGTTCAATTCTGTTTAGGAAACTGACAAGAACAGTAGATCCTCTTCAGTCCAATACAATGTACATGCTGGGAAAAGACGCCAGTGCTATTTGCCCTGTGTATGACAATGGGAGTGCAATAGTGACTCTTCATACCAGAAAACAACTCTTGCTCGTAGGACCAGAAACTGCATGTGATTCAACTCATTTAGGACTGGGAAACAAACGCTAGCTCGCCTTACAAGAAACACACTCTGCTTTTGAGAAAAGGGCACTCTTCTACTCTACTGTGTTTCCTATGGATTCTGAACAGTGAACTTGCTCAGAACAAAAGAACTGTGCTTCCTACACACAGGGGCCATATCTAATTCAACTCTGCTTAGGAAACTGACAAGAAAAGAGCTCCTCTTCAGTCCAATACACTGTACTTGCTGTGAACAGACGCGAGTGCTACTTGCACTGTGTATGGCAATGGGAGCACAATAGTGACTTTCCTTACCAGAAAAAAACTCTTTCTTGTAGGAACAAAAACTGCATGTGATTCAACTCCATTTAGGACTGGGAAAAAAACGCTAGCTCGCCTTACAAGAAACACACTCTGCTTTTGAGAAATGATCACTCTTCTACTCTACTGTGTTTCCTATAGGGCCAAAACAGTGAGCTTGCTCAGAACAAAAGAACTGTGCTTCCTACACACACGGGCCATATCTAGTTCAATTCTGTTTAGGAAACTGACAAGAACAGTAGATCCTCTTCAGTCCAATACAATGTACATGCTGGGAAAAGACGCCAGTGCTATTTGCCCTGTGTATGACAATGGGAGTGCAATAGTGACTCTTCATACCAGAAAACAACTCTTGCTCGTAGGACCAGAAACTGCATGTGATTCAACTCCATTTAGGACTGGGAAACAAACGCTAGCTCTCCTTACAAGAAACACACTCTGCTTTTGAGAAAAGGGCACTCTTCTACTCTACTGTGTTTCCTATGGATTCTGAACAGTGAACTTGCTCAGAACAAAAGAACTGTGCTTCCTACACACAGGGGCCATATCTAATTCAACTCTGCTTAGGAAACTGACAAGAAAAGAGCTCCTCTTCAGTCCAATACACTGTACTTGCTGTGAATAGACGCGAGTGCTATTTGCACTGTGCATGGCAAAGGGAACATAATAATGACTTTCCTTACCAGAAAAAAACTCATACTCGTAGGACCAAAAACTGCATGTGTCTCAACTACTTTTAGGACTGGGAAACAAATGCTAGCTCGCCTTACAAGAAACACACTCTGCTTTTGCGAAAAGAGCACTCTTCTACTCTACTTTTTTTCCTATGGGGTCTCAACAGTGAGCTTGCTCAGAACAAAAGAACTGTGCTTCCTACATACACGGGCCATATCTAGTTCAACTCTGCTTAGGAAACTGACAAGAACAGTAGCTCCTCTTCAGTCCAATACACTGTACTTGCTGGGAACAGACATGAGTGCTATTTGCACTGTGTATGGCAAGGGGAGCGCAATAGTGACTTTCCTTACCAGAAAACAACTCTTGCTTGTAGGACCAGAAACTGCATGTTATTCAACTCCATTTCGGACTGGGAAACAAATGCTAGCTCGCCTTACAAGAAACACACTCTGCTTTTGAGAAAAGAGCACTCTTCTACTCTACAGTGTTTCCTAAGGGACCAGTTTGCTTGCTCAGAACAAAAGAACTGTGCTTCCTACACACACGGGCCATATCTAGTTCAACTCTGTTTAGGAAACTGACAAGAAAAGAGCTCCTCTTCAGTCCAATACACTGTACTTGCTGTGAACAGATGCGAGTGCTATTTGCACTGTGTATGACAATGGGAGCGCAATAGTGACTCTTCTTAAGAGAAAACAACTCTTGCTCGTAGGACCAGAAACTGCATGGGATTCAACTCCATTTCTGACTGGAAAACAAACACTAGCTCTCCTTACAGGAAACACACTCTGTTTTGAGAAAAGAGCACTCTTCTACTCTACTGTGTTTCCTCTGGGGTCCGAACAGTGAGCTTGCTCAGAACAAAAGAACTGTGCTTCCTACATACACGGGCCATATCTAGTTTAACTCTGCTTAAAACTGACAAGAACAGTAGCTCCTCTTCAGTCCAATACACTGTACTTGATGGGAACAGACGCGAGTCCTATTTGCACTATGTGTGGCAATGGGAGCACAATAGTGTCTCTTCTTACCAGAAAACAACTCTTGCTCATTGGACCAGAAACTGCATGTGATTCAAATCCATTTAGGACAGGGAAACAAACTCTAGCTCGCTTTACAAGAAACACACTATGCATTTGAGAAAAGGGCACTCTTCTACTCTATGGTGTTTCCTATTGAGTGCGAACAGCGAGCTTGCTCAGAACAAAAGTACTGTGCTTCCTACACACACGGGCCATATCTAGTTCAACTCTGCTTAGGAAACTGAAAGAACAGTAGCTCCTCTTAAGTCCATTACACTGTACATGCTGGGAAATGATGCCAGTGCTATATGCCCTGTGTATGACAATGGGAGCGCACTAGTGACTCTTCTTACCAGAAAACAACTCTTGCTTGTAGGACCAGAAACTGCATGTGATTCAACTCCATTTAGGACTGAGAAACAAACGCTATCTCGCCTTACAAGAAACACACTCTGCTTTTGAGAAAAGGGCACTCTTCCACTCTATTGTATTTCCTATGGGGTCCTAACAGTGAGCTTGCTCAGAAGAAAAGAACTGTGCTTCCTACACACACGGTCCATATCTAGTTCAACTCTGCTTAGGAAACTGACAAGAACAATACCTCCTCTTCAGTACAATACACTGTACTTGCTGGGATCAGACGCGAGTGCTCTTTGCACTGTGCATGGTAATGGGAGCACAATAGTGACTTTTTTTTTTACCAGAAAACAACTCTTGCTCGTGGGACCAACAACTGCATGTGATTCAACTCCATTTAGGACTGGAAAACAAAGGCTAGCTCGCCTTACAAGAAACACACTCTGCTTTTGAGAAAAGAGCACTCTTCTACTCTACTGTGTTTCCTATAGGGCCAGAACAGTGAGCTTGCTCAGAACAAAAGAACTGTGCTTCCTACACACACGGCCATATCCAGTTTAATTCTGCTTAGGAAACTGACAAGAACAGTAGATCCTCTTCAGTCCAATACACTGTACATGCTGGGAACAGACGACAGTGCGATTTGCTTTTTGTATGACAATGGAAGCACAATAGTGACTCTTCTTACCAGAAAACAACTCTTGCTCGTAGGACCAGAAACTGCATGTGATTCAACTCCATTTAGGACTGGGAAACAAACACTAGCTCGCCTTACAAGAAACAAACTCTGCTTTTTAGGAAAGGGCACTCTTCTACTCTAATGTGTTTCCTATGGGGTCCGAACAATGAGCTTGCTCAGAACAAAAGAACTGAGCTTCCTACACACACGGGCGATATCTAGTTCAACTCTGCTTAGGAAACTGACAAGAACAGTAGCTCCTGTTCAGTAAAATGCACATTACTTCCTGGGAACAGACGCCAGTGCTATTTGCACTGTGTATGGCAATGGGAGCGCAATAGTGACTCTTCTTACCAGAAAACAACTCTTGCTCATAGGACGAAATACTGCATGGGATTCAACTACATTTAGGACTGGGAAACAAACGCTAGCTCGCCTTACAAGAAACACACTCTGCTTTTGAGAAAAGAGCACTCTTCTACTCTGCTGTGTTTCCTATAGGGCCAGAACAGTGAGCTTGCTCAGAACAAAAGAACTGTGCTTCCTACACACACGGACCATATGTAGATCAATTCTGCTTAGGAAACTGACAAGAACAGTAGATCCTCTTAAGACCAATATACTGTACATGCTGGGAACAGATGCCAGTGCTATATGCCCTGTTTATGACAATTGGAGCGCACTAGTGACTCTTCTTATCAGAAAACAACTCTTGCTTGTAGGACCAGAAACTGCATGTGATTCAACTCCATTTAGGACTGAGAAACAAACGCTAGCTCGTCTTACAAGAAACACACTCTGCTTTTGAGAAAAGGGCACTCTTCCATTCTACTGTATTTCCTATGGGGTCTGAACAGTGAGCTTGCTCAGAAGAAAAGAAATGTGCTTCCTACACACATGGCCATAGCTAGTTCAATTCTGCTTAGGAAACTGACGAGAACAGTAGATCCTCTTCCACCCAATATATTGTACATGCTGGGAACAGACGCCAGTGCTATTTGCCCTGTGTATGAAAATGGGAGCACAATAGTGACTCTTGATACCAGAAAACAACTCTTGCTCGTAAAACCAGAAACTGCATGGGATTCAGCTCCATTTAGGACTGGGAAACAAACAATAGCTAGCCTTAAAAGAAACACACTCTGCTTTTGAGAAAAGAGCACTATTCTACTCTAATGTGTTTCCTATATGGCCAGAACAGTGAGCTTGCTCAGAACAAAAGAACTGTGCTTCCTACACACACGGCCATATCTAGTTCAACTCTTCTTAGGAAACGGACAAGAACTGTAGATCCTCTTCAGTCCAATACAGTGTACATGCTAAGAACAGACGCCAGTGCTATTTGCCCTGTGTATGACAATGGGAGCGCAATAGTGACTCTTCTTACCAGAAAACAACTCTTGCTCGAAGGACCAGAAACTGCATGTGATTCAACTCCATTTAGGACTGGGAAACAAACGCAAGCTCTCCTTACAAGAAACACACTCTGCTTTTTAGAAAAGAGCACTCTTCTACTCTAATGTGTTTCCTATGGGGTCCGAAAAGTGAGCTTGCTCAGAACAAAAGATCTGTGTTTCCTACACACACAGGCCATATCTAGTTCAACTCTGCTTAGGAAACTGACAAGAACAGTAGCTCCTCTTCAGTCCAATACACTGTACTGGCTGGGAACAGACGTGAGTGCTATTTGCACTGTGTGTGGCAATGGGAGAACAATAGTGACTTTCCTTATCAGAAAACAACTCTTGCTTGTAGAACCAAAAACGGCATGTGATTCAACTCCATTTAGGACTGGGAAACAAACGCTAGCTCGCCTTACAAGAAACATTCTCTGCTTTTGAGAAAAGACCACTCTTCTACTCTACTGTGTTTCCTGTAGGGCCAAAACAGTGAGCTTGCTCAGAAAAAAAGAACTGTGCTTCCTACAAACACGGGCTATATATAGTTCAACTCTGCTTAGGAAACTTACAAGAACAGTAGCTCCTCTTCAGTCTAATACACTGTATTTGCTGGGAACAGACGCCCGTGCTATTTGCCCTGTGTATGACCGTGGGAGCACAATAGTGACTCTTCTTACCAGAAAACAACTCTTGCTCGTTGGACCAGAAACTGCATGTGATTCAAATCCATTTAGGACAGGGAAACAAACGCTAGCTCGCCTTACAAGAAACACACTATGCTTTTGAGAAAAGGGCACTCTTCTACTCTATGGTGTTTCCTATTGGGTCCGAACAGCGAGCTTGCTCAAAACAAAACAACTGTGCTTCCTACACACACGGGCCATATCTAGTTCAACTCTGCTTAGGAAACTGACAAGAACAGTAGATCCTCTTCAGTACAATACACTGTACTTGATGGGAACAGACGTGAGTGCTATTTGCACTGTTTATGGCAAAGGGAGCACAATAGTGATTTTCCTTACGAGAAAACATCCCTTGCTCGTAGGACCAGATACTGCATGTGATTCAACACGATTTTGGACTGGGAAACAAACGCTAGATCGCCTTACAAGAAACACACTCTGCTTTTGAGAAAAGAGCACTATTCTACTCTAATGTGTTTCCTATACGGCCAGAACAGTGAGCTTGCTCAGAACAAAAGAACTGTGCTTCCTACACACATGGGCCATATCTAGTTCAACTCTGCTTAGGAAACTGACAAGAACAGTAGATCCTCTTCAGTCCAATACAGTGTACATGCTGGGAACAGACGCCAGTGCTATTTGCCCCGTGTATGACAATGGGAGCGCAATAGTGACTCTTCTTACCAGAAAACAACTCTTGCTCGTAGGACCAGAAACTGCATGTGATTCAACTCCATTTAGGACTGGGAAACAAACGCTAGCTCGCCTTACAAGAAACACACTCTGCTTTTGAGAAAAGAGCACTCTTCTACTCTGCTGTGTTTTCTATAGGGCCAAAACAGTGAGCTTGCTCAGAACAAAAAAACTGTGCTTCCCACACACGCTGGCCATATCTATTTACACTGCTTAGGAAACTGACAAGAACAGTAGCTCCTCTTCAGTCCAATACACTGTACTGGCTGAAAACAGACGCGAGTGCTATTTGCACTGTGTGTGGCAATGGGAGTACAATATTGACTTTCCTACCAGAAAATGACTCTTGCTCGTAGGACAAGAAACTGCATGTGATTCAACTCCATTTAGGACTGGGAAACAAATGCTAGCTCGCCTTACAAGCAACACACTCTGCTTTTGAGAAAAGAGCACTCTTCTACTCTACTGTGTTTCCTATAGGGCCAGAACAGTGAGCTTGCTCAGAACAAACGAACTGTGCTTCCTACACACACGGGCTATATCTAGTTCAATTCTGCTTAGGAAACTGACAAGAACAGTAGATCCTCTTCGGTCCAATACACTGTACATGCTGGGAACAGACGACAGTGCTATTTGCTTTTTGTATGACAATGGGAGCACAATAGTGACTCTTCTTACCAGAAAACAACTCTTGCGCGTAGGACCAGAAACTGCATGTGATTCAACTCCATTTAGGACTGGGAAACAAACGCTAGCTTGCCTTACAAGAAACAAACTCTGCTTTTTAGGAAAGAGCACTCTTCTACTCTAATGTGTTTCCTATGGGGTCCGAACAGTGAGCTTGCTCAGTACAAAAGAACTGTGCTTTCTACACACACGGGCCATATCTAGTTCAACTCTGCTTAGGAAACTTACAAGAACAGTAGCTCCTGTTCTGTCATATGCACATTACTTCCTAGGAACAGACGCCAGTGCTATTTGCACTGTGTATGGCAATGGGAGCGCAATAGTGACTCTTCTTACGAGAAAACAACTCTTGCTCATAGGACGAAATACTGCATGGGATTCAACTCCATTTAGGACTGGGAAACAAACAATAGCTGGCCTTAAAAGAAACACACTCTGCTTTTGAGAAAAGAGCACTAATCTACTCTAATGTGTTTCCTATATGGCCAGAACAGTGAACTTGCTCAGAACAAAAGAACTGTTCTTCCTACACACACGGCCATATCTAGTTCAACTCTGCTTAGGAAACTGACAAGAGCAGTAGATCCTCTTCAGTCCAATACAGTGTACATGCTGGGAACAGTCGCCAGTGCTATTTGCCCTGTGTATGACAATGGGAGCGCAAGAGTGACTCTTCTTACCAGAAAACAACTCTTGCTCGTAGGACCAGAAACTGCATGTGATTCAACTCCATTTAAAACTGGGAAACAAACAATAGCTAGCCTTAAAAGAAACACACTCTGCTTTTGAGAAAAGAGCACTCTTCTACTCTACTGTGTTTCCTATGGGGTCCGAACAGTCAGCTTGCTCAGAACAAAAGAGCTGTGCTTCCTACACACACGGGCCATATCTAGTTCAACTCTGCTTAGCAAACTGACAAGAACCGTAGCTCCTCTTCAGTGCAATACACTGTACATGCTGGGAACAGACGCCAGTGCTATTTGCCCTGTGTGTGACAATGCGAGCACAAAAGTGACTCTTCTTACTAAAAAACAACTCTTGCTTGTAGGACCAGAAACTGCCTGTGATTCAACTCCATTTAGGATTGGGAAACAAACACTAGCTCGCCTTACAAGAAACACACTCTGCTTTTGAGAAAAGAGAACTCTTCCACTACACTGTTTTTCCTATTGGGCCACAACAGTGAGCTTGCTCAGAACAAAAGAACTGTGCTTCCTACACAGACGGCCATATCTAGTTCAACTCTGCTTAGGAAACTGACAAGAACAGTAGCTCCTCTTCAGTCCAATACACTGTACTTGCTGGGAACAGACGCGAGTGCTTTTTGCACTGTGTATGGCAAAGGGAGCGCAATAGTGGCTTTCTTTACCAGAAAACAACTCTTGCTCGTGGGACCAAAACTGCATGGGATTCAACTACATTTCGGACTGGGAAACAAATGCTAGCTCGCCTTACAAGAAACACACTCTGCTTGTGAGAAAAGAGCACTCTTCTACTCTACAGTGTTTCCTATGGGGTCCGAACAGTGAGCTTGCTCAGAACAAAAGAACTGTGCTTCCTACAAACACGGTCCATATCTTGTTCAACTCTGCTTATGAAAATGACAAGAACAATATCTCCTCTTCAGTACAATACACTGTACTTGCTGAGATCAGACGCGAGTGCTCTTTGCACTGTGCATGGCAATGGGAGCACAATAGTGACTTTCCTTACCAGAAAACAACTCTTGCTCGTGGGACCAACAACTGCATGTGATTCAACTCCATTTAGGACTGGAAAACAAACGCTAGCTCGCCTTACAAGCAACACACTCTGCTTTTGAGAAAAGAGCACTCTTCTACTCTACTGTGTTTCCTATAGGGCCAGGACAGTGAGCTTGCTCAGAACAAAAGAACTGTGCTTCCTACACACGGCCATATCTAGTTCAATTCTGCTTAGGAAACTGACAAGAACAGTAGATTCTCTTCAGTCCAATACACTGTACATGCTGTGAACAGACGACAGTGCTATTTGCTTTTTCTATGACAATGGGAGCACAATAGTGACTCTTCTTACCAGAAAACAACTATTGCTCGTAGGACCAGAAACTGCATGTGATTCAACTCCATTTAGGACTGGGAAACAAACGCTAGCTCGCCTTACAAGAAACAAACTCTGCTTTTTAGAAAAGAGCACTCTTCTACTCTAACGTGTTTCCTATGGGGTCCGAACAGTGAGCTTGCTCAGAACAAAAGAACTGTGCTTCCTACACACAGGGGCCATATCTAGTTCAACTCTGCTTATTAAACTGACAAGAACAGTAGCTCCTGTTCAGTCAAATACACATTACTTCCTGGGAAAGGACGCGAGTGCTATTTGCACTGTGTATGGCAATGGGAGCGCAATAGTGACTCTTCTTACCAGAAAACAACTCTTGCTCATAGGACGAAATACTGCATGGGATTCAACTACATTTAGGACTGGGAAACAAACGCTAGCTCGCCTTACAAGCAACACACTCTGCTTTTGAGAAAAGAGCACTCTTCTACTCTACTGTGTTTCCTATAGGGCCAGAACAGTGAGCTTGCTCAGAACAAAAGAAGTGTGCTTCCTACACACACGGGCTATATCTAGTTCAACTCTGCTTAGGAAACTGACAAGAACAGTAGCTCCTCTTCAATCCAATACACTGTACTTGCATGGAGCAGACACCAGTGCTATTTGCCCTGTGTATGACAATGGGAGCGAAATAGTGTCTCTTCTTACCAGAAAACAACTCTTGCTCGTAGGACCAGAAACTGCATGTGATTCAACTCCATTTAGGACTGGAAAACAAACGCTAGCTCGCCTTACAAGAAAGACACTCTGCTTTTGAGAAAAGAGCACTCTTCTACTCTACTGTGTTTCCTATGGGGTCCGAACAGTCAGCTTGCTCAGAACAAAAGAACTGTGCATCCTACACACACGGGGTATATCTAGTTCAACTCTGCTTAGGAAACTGACAACAACAGTAGATCCTCTTCAGTGCAATACACTGTACATGCTGGGAACAGACGCCAGTGCTATTTGCACTTTGTATGGCAATGGGAGCGCAAGAGTGACTCTTCTTACCAGAAAACAACTCTTGCTCGTAGGACCAGAAACTGCATGTGATTCAACTCCATTTAGGACTGGGAAACAAACGCTAGCTTGCCTTACAAGAAACACACTCTGCTTTTGAGAAAAGAGCAGTATTCTACTCTAATGTGTTTCCTATAGGGCCAGAACATTGACCTTGCTCAGAACAAAAGAACTGTGCTTCCTACACACGGGCAATATCTAGTTCAACTCTGCTTAGGAATCTGACAAGAACAGTAGCTCCTCTTCAGTCCAATACACTGTACTTGCTGGGAAAAGTCGCGTGTGCTATTTGCACTGTGTATGAGAAAGGGAGGGCAATAGTTACTTTCCTTACCAGAAAACAACTCTTGCTCGTGGGACCAAAAACTGCATGTGATTGAACTCCATTTAGGACTGGGAAACAAACGCTACCTCGCCTTACAAGAAACACACTCTGCTTTTGAGAAAAGAACACTCTTCTACTCTACTGTGTTTCATATAGGGCCAAAATAGTGAGCTTGCTCAGAACAAAAGAACTGTGGTTCCTACACACACGGCCATATCTAGTTCAACTCTGCTTAGGAAACTGACAAGAACAGTAGATCCTCTTAAGTCCAATACACTGTACATGCTCTGAACAGACGCCAGTGCTATTTCCCCTGTTTATGACAATGGGAGCGCAATAGTGACTCTTCTTACCAGAAAACAACTCTTGCTTGTAGGACCAGAAACTGCATGTGATTCAACTCCATTTACGACTGGAAAACAAACACTAGCTCGCCTTACAAGAAACACACTCTGCTTTTGAGAAAAGAGCACTCTTCTACTCTACTGTGTTTCCTATGGGGTCCTAACAGTGAGCTCGCTCAGAACAAATGAACTGTGCCTCCTACACAAACGGGCAATATATAGTTCAACTCTGCTTAGGAAACTGACAAGAACAGTAGATCCCCTTCAGTGCAATACACTGTACATGCTGGGAACTGACGCCATTGCTATTTGCACTGTGTATGGCAATGGGAGCGCAATAGTGACTCTTCTTACCAGAAAACAACTCTTGCTCGTGGGACCAACAACTGCATGTGATTCAACTCCATTTAGGACTGGAAAACAAAGGCTAGCTCGCCTTACAAGCAACACACTCTGCTTTTGAGAAAAGAGCACTCTTCTACTCTACTGTGTTTCCTATAGGGCCAGAACAGTGAGCTTGCTCAGAACAAAAGAACTGTGCTTCCTACACACACGGCCATATCTAGTTCAATTCTGCTTAGGAAACTGACAAGAACAGTAGATCCTCTTCAGTCCAATACACTGTACATGCTGGGAACACACGACAGTGCTATTTGCTTTTTGTATGACAATGGGAGCATAATAGTGACTCTTCTTACCAGAAAACAACTATTGCTCCTAGGACCAGAAACTGCATGTGATTCAACTCCATTTAGGACAGGGAAACAAAAGCTAGCTCGCCATACAAGAAACAAACTCTGCTTTTTAGGAAAGAGCACTCTTCTACTCTACAGTGTTTCCTATGGGGTCCGAACAGTGAGCTTGCTCAGAACAAAAGAACTGTGCTTCCTACAAACACGGTCCATATCTTGTTCAACTCTGCTTAGGAAAATGACAAGAACAATATCTCCTCTTCAGTACAATACACTGTACTTGCTGAGATCAGACGCGAGTGCTCTTTGCACTGTGCATGGCAATGAGAGCACAATAGTGACTTTCCTTACCAGAAAACAACTCTTGCTCGTGGGACCAACAACTGCATGTGATTCAACTCCATTTAGGACTGGAAAACAAACGCTAGCTCGCCTTACAAGCAACACACTCTGCTTTTGAGAAAAGAGCACTCTTCTACTCTACTGTGTTTCCTATAGGGCCAGGACAGTGAGCTTGCTCAGAACAAAAGAACTGTGCTTCCTACACACGGCCATATCTAGTTCAATTCTGCTTAGGAAACTGACAAGAACAGTAGATTCTCTTCAGTCCAATACACTGTACATGCTGTGAACAGACGACAGTGCTATTTGCTTTTTCTATGACAATGGGAGCACAATAGTGACTCTTCTTACCAGAAAACAACTCTTGCTCGTAGGACCAGAAACTGCGTGTGATTCAACTTCATTTAGGACTGGGAAACAAACGCTAGCTTGCCTTACAAGAAACACACTCTGCTTTTGAGAAAAGAGCAGTATTCTACTCTAATGTGTTTCCTATAAGGCCAGAACATTGAGCTTGCTCAGAACAAAAGAAGTGTGCATCGTACACACACGGGGTATATCTAGTTCAACTCTGCTTAGGAATCTGACAAGAACAGTAGCTCCCCTTCAGTCCAATACACTGTACTGGCTGGGAACAGACGTGAGTGCTATTTGCACTGTGTGTGGCAATGGGAGCACAATAGTGACTTTCCTTATCAGAAAACAACTCTTGCATGTAGGACCAAAAACAGCATGTGATTCAACTCCGTTTAGGACTGGGAAACAAACGCTAGCTCGCCTTACAAGAAACATACTCTGCTTTTGAGAAAAGAGCACTCTTCTACTCTACTGTGTTTCCTATAGGGCCAAAACAGTGAGCTTGCTCAGAACAAAAGAACTGTGCTTCCTACACACACGGCCATATCGAGTTCAACTCTGCTTAGGAAACTGACAAGAACAGTAGATTCTCTTCAGTCCAATACAGTGTACATGCTGGGAAGAGATGCCAGTGCTATTTGCCCTGTGTATGACAATGGGAGCGCAATAGTGACTCTTCTTACCAGAAAACAACTCTTGCTCGTAAGACCAGAAACTGCATGTGATTCAACTCCATTTAGGACTGGGAAACAAACGCTAGCTCGCCTTACAAGAAACACACTCTGCTTTTGAGAAAAGAGCACTCTTCTACTCTGCTGTGTTTTCTATAGGGCCAAAACAGTGAGCTTGCTCAGAACAAAAAAACTGTGCTTCCTACACACACGGGCCATATCTATTTACACTGCTTAGGAAACTGACAAGAACAGTAGCTAATCTTCAGTCCAATACCCTGTACTGGCTAGGAACAGACGCGAGTGCTATTTGCACTGTGTGTGGCAATGGGAGTACAATATTGACTTTCCTACCAGAAAACGACTCTTGCTCATAGGACAAGAAACTGCATGTGATTCAACTCCATTTAGAACTGGGAAACAAACGCTAGCTCGCCTTACAAGAAACACACTCTGCTTTTGAGAAACGATCACTCTTCTACTCTACTGTGTTTCCTATAGGGCCAGAACAGTGAGCATGCTCAGAACAAAACAACTGTGCTTCTTACACACAGGGCCATATCTAGTTCAATTCTGCTTAGCGAACTGACAAGAACAGTAGATCCTCTTCAGTCCAATACACTGTACATGCTGGGAACAGACGCCAGTGCTATTTGTCCTGTGTATGACAATGGGAGTGCAATAGTGACTCTTCTTACCAGAAAACAATTCTTGCTCGTAGGACCAGAAACTGCATGTGTTTCAACTCCCATTTAGGACTGGAATACAAACGCTAGCTCGCCTTACAAGCAACACACTCTGCTTTTGAGAAAAGAGCACTCTTCTACTCTACTGTGTTTCCTATAGGGCCAGGAGAGTGAGCTTGCTCAGAACAAAAGAACTGTGCTTCCTACACACGGCCATATCTAGTTCAATTCTGCTTAGGAAACTGACAAGAACAGTAGATTCTCTTCAGTCCAATACACTGTACATGCTGTGAACAGACGACAGTGCTATTTGCTTTTTCTATGACAATGGGAGCACAATAGTGACTCTTCTTACCAGAAAACAACTCTTGCTCGTAGGACCAGAAACTGCATGTGACTCAACTCCATTTAGGACTGGGAAACAAATGCTAGCTCGCCTTACAAGAAACACACTCTGCTTTTGAGAAAAGAGCACTTTTCTACTCTACTGTGTTTCCTAAAGGTTCTGAACAGTGAGCTTGCTCAGAACAAAAGAACTGTGCTTCCTACACACACGGGCCATATCTAGTTCATTTCTGCTTAGGAAAATGACAAGAACAGCAGATCCTCTTCAGTCCAATTCACTGTACATGCTGGGAACAGACGCCAGTGCTATTTGCCTTGTGCATGACAATGGGAGCTCAATAGTGGCTCTTCTTACCAGAAAACAACTCTTCCTCGTAGGACCAGAAACTGCATGTGACTGAACTCCATTTAGGACTGGGAAACAAACACTAGCTCGCCTTACAAGAAACACACTCTGCTTTTGAGAAAAGAGCACTCTACTAGTCTACTGTGTTTCCTATGGGGGCAGAACATTGAGCTTGCTCAGAACAAAAGAACTGTGCTTCCTACACACACGGGCCATATCTAGTTCAACTCTGCTGAGGAAACTGACAAGAACAGTAGCTCCTCTTCAACCCAATACAGTGTACTTGCTGGGAACAGACGTGAGTGCTATTTTTACTGGTAAGGCAATGGGAACGCAATAGTGACTTTCCTTACCAGGAAACTACTCTTCCTCGTAGGACCAAAAACTGCATGTGATTCAACTCCATTTAGGACTGGGAAACAAACTCTAGCTCGCCTTACAAGAGACACACTCTGCTTTTGAGAAAAGAGCACTCTTCTACTCTACTGTGTTTCCGATAGGGCCAGAATAGTGAGCTTGCTCAGAACAAAAGAACTGTGCTTCCTACACACACGGGCCATATATAGTTCAACTCTGTTTAGGAAACTGACAAGAACAGTAGTTCCTCTTCAGTCCAATACACTGTACTTGCTGGGAAAAGACGTGAAAGCTATTTGCACAGTATATGGCAATGGGAGCGCAATAGTGACTTTCCTTACCAGAAAACAACTCATGATCCTATGTCCAGAAACTGCATGTGAATCAACTCCATTTAGGACTGAAAAACAAATGCTAGCTCGCCTTACAAGAAAAACACTATGCTTTTGAGAAAAGAGCACTCTTCTACTCTACTGTGTTTCCTACAAGGCCAGAACAGTGAGCATGCTCAGAACAAAAGAACTGTGCTTCCTACACACACGACCATATCTAGTTCAATTTTGCTTAGGAAACTGAGAAGAACAGTAGAACCTCTTCAGTCCAATACACTGTACATGCTGGGAACAGACGCTAGGGCTATATGCCCTGTGTATGACAATGGGAGCACAATAGTGACTCTTCTTACGAGAAAGCAACTCTTGCTCATAGGACCAGAAACTGCATGTGATTCAACTCCATTTCTGACTGGGAAACAAAAGCTAGCTCGCCTTACAAGAAACACACTCTGCTTTTGAGAAAAGAGCACTCTTCTACACTACTGTGTTTCCAATAGGGCCAGAACAGTGAGATTGCTCAGAACAAAAGAACTGTGCTTCCTACACACACGGGCCATATCTAGTCATTTCTGCTTAGGAAACTGGACAAGAACAGTAGATCCTCTTCAGTCCAATTCACTGTACATGCTGGGAACAGACGCCAGTGCTATTTGCCCTGTGTATGACAATGGGAGCGCAATAGTGGCTCTTCTTACCAGAAAACAACTCTTGCTCGTAGGACCAGAAACTGCATGTGACTGAATTCCATTTAGGACTGGGAAACAAACACTAGCTCGCCTTACAAAAAACACACTCTGCTTTTGAGAAAAGAGCACTCTTCTAGTCTACTGTGTTTCCTATGGGGTCCGAACAGTGAGCTTGCTCAGAACAAAGAACTGTGCTTCCTACACACACGGGGCCATATATAGTTCAACTCTGCTTAGGAAACTGACAGAACAGTAGCTCCTCTTCAGTCCAATACACTGTATTGCTGGAAACAGACACCTGTGCTATTTGCCCTGTGTATGACAATGGGAGCACAATTGTGACTCTTCTTACAAGAAAGCAACTCTTGCTCGTAGGACCAGAAACTGTAAGTAATTCAACTCCATTTCTGACTGGAAACAAACGCTAGCTCGCCTTACAATAAACACACTCTGCTTTTGAGAAAAGAACACTCTTCTACTGTACTGTGTTTCCTATAGGGCCAGAACAGTGAGCTTGCTCAGAACAAAAGAACTGTGCTTCCTACACACACGGGCCATATCTAGTTCAACTCTGCTTAGGAAACTGACAAGAACAGTAGCTCCTCTTCAAACCAATACAGTGTACTTGCTGGGAACAGACGTGAGTGCTATTTTTTCTGTAAGGCAATGGGAACGCAATAAGGACTTTCCTTACCAGAAAACTACTCTTCCTCGTAGGACCAAAAACTGCATGTGATTCAACTCCATTTAGGACTGGGAAACAAACTCTAGCTGGCCTTACAAGAGACACACTATGCTTTTGAGAAAAGAGCACTCTTCTACTCTACTGTGTTTCTATTTGGGCCAGAATAGTGAGCTGGCTCAGAACTAAAGAACTGTGCTTCCTACACACTTCCATATCCAGTTCAATTCTGCTTAGGAAACTGACAAGAACATTTGCTCCTCTTCAGTCCAATACATTGTAATTGCTGGGAACAGACGCGAGTGCTATTTCCACTGTGTATGGCAATGGGAGCACAAAGTGTCTCTTCTTACCAGAAAACAACTCATGCTCATAGGACCAGAAACTGCATTTGACGCAACTCCATTTAAGACTGGGAAACAAACGCAAGCTCACCTTACAAGAAACACACTCTGCTTTTGAGAAAAGAGCACTCTTCTACTCTACTGTGTTTCCTACAGGGCCAGAACAGTGAGCTTGCCTCAAAACAAAAGAAACTGTGCTTCCTACACACAACGTGCCATATCTAGTTCATTTCTGCTTAGGAAACTGACAAGAACAGTAGATCCTCTTCAGTCCAATTCACTGTACATGCTGGGAACAGACGCCAGTGCTATTTGCCCTCTGTATGACAATTTGAGCGCAATAGTGACTCTTCTTACCAGAATACAACTCTTGCTCGTATAACCAGAACTGCATGTGACTCAACTCATTTAGGACTGGGAAACAAACACTAGTTCGCCTTACAAGAAACATACTCTGGTTTTGAGAAAAGAGCACTCTTCTAGTCTACTGTGTTTCCTATGGGGTCCGGACTGTGAGCTTGCTCAGAACAAAAGAACTGTGCTTCCTACACACACGGGCCATATATAGTTCAACTCTGCTTAGGAAACTGACAAGAACAGTAGCTCCTTTTCAGTTCAGTACACTGTACTTGCTGGGAACAGACCCGAGTGCTATTTGCACTGTGTATGGCAATGGGAGCGCAATAGTGACTCTTCTTACCAGAAAACAACTCTTGCTCGTAGGACGAGAAACTGCATGTGACTCAACTCCACTTAGGACTGGGAAACAAACGCTAGCTCGCCTTACAAGAAACACACTCTGGTTTGAGAAAAGATCACTCTTCTACTCTACTGTGTTTCCTATAGGGCCAGAACAGTGAGCTTGCTCAGAACAAAAGAACTGTGCTTCCTACACACATGGGCCATATCTAGTTCAACTCTGCTTAGGAAACTGATGAGAACAGTAGATCCTCTTCAGTCCAATACACTGTACTTGCTGGGAACATACGCCAGGGCTATCTGCCCTGTGTATGACAATGGGAGCACAATAGTGACTCTTCTTACCAGAAAACAACTCTTGTTCGTAGGACCAGAAACTGCATGTGATTCAAGTCCATTTAGGACTGGGAAACAAACACTAGCTTGCCTCACAAGAAACACACTCTGCTTTTGAGAAAAGGGCACTCTTTTACTCTGCTGTGATTCCTATGAGGTCCGAACAGTGAGCTTGCTCAGAACAAAAGAATTGTGCGTCCTACACACACGGGCCATATCTAGTTCAACTCTCCTTAGGAAACTGACAAGAACAGTAGCTCCTCTTCAGTCCAATACACTGTATTTGCTGGGAACAGACGCGTGTTCTATTTGTACTGTGTATGAAAATGGGAGCGCAATAGTGACTCTTCTTACCAGAAAACAACTCTTGCTCGTAGGACCAGAAACTTCATGTGATTCAACTGCATTTAGGACTGGGAAACAAATGCTAGCTCGCCTTACAAGAAAAACACCTCTGCTTTTGAGAAAGGGCACTCTTCTACTCTACTGTGTTTCCTATAGGGCCAGAATAGTGAGCTTGCTCAGAACAAAAGAACTGTGCTTCCTACACACACGGGCCATATCTAGTTCAACTCTGCTTAGGAAACTGACAAGAGCATTTGCTCCTCTTCAGTCCAATACATTGTAATTGCTGGGAACAGACGCGAGTGCTATTTCCACTGTGTATGGCAATGGGAGCACAATAGTGACTCTTCTTACCAGAAAACAACTCATGCTCATACGACCAGAAACTGCATGTGACTCAACTCCATTTAAGACTGGGAAACAAAAGCTAGCTCGCCTTACAAGAAACACACTCTGCTTTTTAGAAAAAAGCACTCTACTACTCTTCTGTGTTTCCTACAGGGCCAGAACAGTGAGCTTGCTCAAAACAAAAGAACTGTGCTTCCTACACACACGTGCCATATCTAGTTCATTTCTGCTTAGGAAACTGACAAGAACAGTAGATCCTCTTCAGTCCAGTACACTGTACATGCTGGGAACAGACGCCAGTGCTATTTGCCCTGTGTATGACAATGGGAGCGCAATAGTGACTCTTCATACCACAAAACAACTCTTGCTCGTATAACCAGAAACTGCATGTGACTCAACTCCACTTAGGACTGGGAAACAAACACTAGTTCGCCTTACAAGAAACACACTCTGCTTTTGAGAAAAGAGCACTCTTCTAGTCTACTGTGTTTCCTATGGGGTCCGAACAGTGAGCTTGCTCAGAACAAAAGAACTGTGCTTCTTACACACACGGTCCATATCTAGTTCAACTCTGGTAAGGAAACTGACAAGAACAGTAGCTCCTCTTCAGTCTAATACACTGTACTTGCTGGGAACAGACGAGAGTGCTATTTGCACTGTGTATGGCAATGGGAGCACAATAGTGACTCTTCTTACCAGAAAACAACTCTTGCTCGTAGGACCAGAAAAGGACCAGAAACTGCATGTGACTCAACTCCATTTAGGACTGGGAAAGAAAATGCTAGCTCGCCTTACAAGAAACACACTCTGCTTTTGAGAAAAGAGCACTCTTCTACTCTACTGTGTTTCCTATAGGGCCAGAGACAGTGAGCTTGCTCAGACAAAAGAACTCGTGCTTCCTACACACACGGGCCATATCTAGTTCATTTCTGCTTAGGAAACTGACAAGAACAGTAGCTCCTCTTCAACCCAATACAGTGTACATGCTGGGGAACAGATGTGAGTGCTATTTTTACTGGTAAGGCAATTGGGAACGCAATAGTGACTTTCCTTAACAGAAAACTGCTCTTCCTCGTAGGACCAAAAACTGCATGTGATTCAACTCCATTTAGGACTGGAAACAAACTCTAGCTCGGCCCTTACAAAAGACACACTCTGCTTTTGAGAAAAGAGCACTCTTCAACTCTACTGTGTTTCCTATAGGGCCAGAATAGTGAGCTGGCCTCAGAACTAAAGAACTGTGCTTCCTACACACTTCCATATCTAGTTCAATTCTGCTTAGGAAACTGACAAGAACATTGCTTCTCTTCAGTCCAATACACTGTACATGCTGGGAATAGACGCGAGTGCTATTTGCACTGTGTATGGCAATGAGAGCGCAATTATGACTCTTTTTACCAGAAAACAACTCTTGCTTGTAGGACAAGAAACTGCATGTGAATCAACTCCATTTAGGGACTGGGAAACAAACGCTACCTCGCGTTACAAGAGAAACACTCTGCTTTTGATAAAAGAGCACTCTTCTACTCTACTGGGTTTCCTTTGGGGTTCGAACAGTGAGCTTTCTCAGAACAAAAGAACTGTGCTTCCTACACACACAGGTCATATCTAGTTCAACTCTGCTTAGGAAACTGACAAGAGAACAGTAGCTCCTCTTCCAGTCCAATATACGGTACTTGCTGGGAACAGACGCGAGTGCTATTTGCAGTGTGTATGGCAATGGGAGCACAATAGTGACTCTTCTTACCAGAAAACAACTCTTGCTCGTATAACCAGAAACTGCATGTGACTCAACTCCATTTAGGACTGGGAAACAAACACTAGTTCGCCCCTTACAAGAAACACACTCTGCTTTTGAGAAAAGAGCACTCTTCTAGTCTACTGTGTTTCCTATGGGGTCCGAACAGTGAGCTTGCTCAGAACAAAAGAACTGTGCTTCTTACACACACGGTCCATATCCTAGTTCAACTCTGCTTAGGAAACTGACAAGGAACAGTAGCTCCTCTTCAGTCTAATACACTGTACTTGCTGGGGAACAGACGAGAGTGCTATTTGCACTGTGTATGGCAATGGGAGCACAATAGTGACTCTTCTTACCAGAAAACAACTCTTGCTCGTAGGACCAGAAACTGCATGGGACTCAACTCCCCTTAGGACTGGGAAAGAAATGCTAGCTCGCCTTACAAGAAACACACTCTGCTTTTGAGAAAAGAGCACTCTTCTACTCTACTGTGTTTCCTATAGGGCCAGAACAGTGAGCTTGCTCAGAACAAAAGAACTGTGCTTCCTACACACACGGGCCATATCTAGTTCATTTCTGCTTAGGAAACTGACAAGAACAGTAGCTCCTCTTCAACCCAATACAGTGTACATGCTGGGAACAGATGTGAGTGCTATTTTTACTGGTAAGGCAAATGGGAACGCAATAGTGACTTTCCTTAACAGAAAACTGCTCTTCCTCGTAGGACCAAAAACTGCATGTGATTCAACTCCATTTAGGACTGGGAAACAAACTCTAGCTCGCCTTACAAAAGACACACTCTGCTTTTGAGAAAAGAGCACTCTTCAACTCTACTGTGTTTCCTATAGGGCCAGAATAGTGAGCTGGCTCAGAACTAAAGAACTGTGCTTCCTACACACTTCCATATCTAGTTCAATTCTGCTTAGGAAACTGACAAGAACATTGCTTCTCTTCAGTCCAATACACTGTACATGCTGGGAATAGACGCCGAGTGCTATTTGCACTGTGTATGGCAATGAGAGCGCAATTATGACTCTTTTTACCAGAAAACAACTCTTGCTTGTAGGACAAGAAACTGCATGTGAATCAACTCCATTTAGGACTGGGAAACAAACGCTACCTCGCGTTACAAGAGAAACACTCTGCTTTTGATAAAAGAGCACTCTTCTACTCTACTGGGTTTCCTTTGGGGTTCGAACAGTGAGCTTCCTCAGAACAAAAGAACTGTGCTTCCTACAACACAGGTCATATCTAGTTCAACTCTGCTTAGGAAACTGACAAGAACAGTAGCTCCTCTTCAGTCCAATATACGGTACTTGCTGGGAACAGACGCGAGTGCTGTTTGCAGTGTGTATGGCAATGGGAGCGCAATAGTGACTCTTCTTACCAGAAAACAACTCTTGCTCCTAGGACCAGAAACTGCATGGGATTCAACTCCATTTAGGACTGGGAAACAAACGCTAGCTCGCCTTACAAGAAAACACACTCTGCTTTTGAGAATAGGCACTCTTTTACTCTACTGTGTTTCCTATGGGGTCGGAACAGTGAGCTTGCTAAGAACAAAAGAACTGTGCTTCCTACACACACGGGCCATATCTAGTTCAACTCTGCTTAGGAAACTGACAAGAACATTTGCTTCTCTTCAGTCCAATACATTGTAATTGCTGGGAACAGACGCGAGTGCTATTTCCACTGTGTATGGCAATGGGAGCACAATAGTGACTCCTCTTACCAGAAAACAACTCATGCTCATAGGACCAGAAACTGCATGTGACTTAACTCCATTTAAGACTGGGAAACAAACGCTAGCTCACCTTACAAGAAACACTCTCTGCTTTTGAGAAAAGAGCACTCTACTACTCTACTGTGTTTCCTACAGGGGCCAGAACTGTGAGCTTGCTCAAAACAAAAGAACTGTGCTTCCTACACACGTGCCATATCTAGTTCATTTTTGCTTAGGAAACTGACAAGAACAGTAGATCCTCTTCAGTCCAATACACTGTACATGCTGGGAACAGACGGGCAGTGCTATTTGTCCTGTGTATGACAATGGGAGCGCAATAGTGACTCTTCTTACCAGAAAACAACTCTTGCTCGTATAACCAGAAACTGCATGTGACTCAACTCCATTTAGGACTGGGAAACAAACACTAGTTCGCCTTACAAGAAACACACTCTGCTTTTGAGAAAAGAGCACTCTTCTAGTCTACTCTGTTTCCTATGGGGTCCGAACAGTGAGCTTACTCAGAACAAAAGAACTGTGCTTCCTACACACACGGGCCATATCTAGTTCAACTCTGCATAGGAAACTGACAAGAACAGTAGTTCCTCTTCAGTCCAATACACTGTACTTGCTGGGAACAGACGAGAGTGCTATTTGCACTGTGTATGGCAATGGGGAGCGCAATAGTGACTCTTCTTACCAGAAAACAAATCTTGCTCGTAGGACCAGAAACTGCATGTGACTCAACTCCATTTAGGACTGGGAAACAAATGCTAGCTCGCCTTACAAGAAACACACTCTGCTTTTGAGAAAAGAGCACTCTTCTCTACTCTACTGTGTTTCCTATATGGCCAGAACAGTGAGCTTGCTCAGAACAAAAGTACTGTGCTTCCTACACACGGGCCATATCTAGTTCATTCCTGCTTAGGAAAATGACAAGAACAGTAGATCCTCTTCCGTCCAATTCACTGTACATGCTGGGAACAGACGCCAGTGCTATTTGCCCTGTGCATGACAATGGGAGCACAATAGTGCCTCTTCTTACCAGAAAACAACTCTTCCTCGTAGGACTAGAAACTGCATGTGACTGAACTCCATTTAGGAGTGGGAAACAAACACTAGCTCGCCTTACAAGAAACACACTCTGCTTTTGAGAAAAGAGCACTCTTCTAGTCTACTGTGTTTCCTATGGGGTCCAAACAGTGAGCTTGCTCAGAACAAAAGAACTGTGCTTCCTACACACACGGGCCATATCTAGTTCAACTGCTTAGGAAACTGACAAGAACAGTAGCTCCTCTTCAACCCAAAACAGTGTACTTGCTGGGAACAGACGTGAGTGCTATTTTTACTGGTAAGGCAATGGGAACGCAATAGTGACTTTCCTTACCAGAAAACTACTCTTCCTTGTAGGACCAAAAACTGCATGTGATTCAACTCCATTTAGGACTGGGAAACAAACTCTAGCTCGCCTTACAAGAGACACACTCTGCTTTTGAGAAAAGAGCACTCTTCTACTCTACTGTGTTTACTATAGGGTCAGAATTGTGAGCTGGCTCAGAACTAAAGAACTGTACTTCCTACACACTTCCATATCTAGTTCAATTCTGCTTAGGAAACTGACAAGAACATTACTTCTCTTCAGTCCAATACACTGTACATGCTGGGAATAGACGCGAGTGCTATTTGCACTGTGTATGGCATTGGGAGCGCAATAGTGACTCTTCTTACCAGAAAACAACTCTTGCTTGTAAGACAAGAAACTGCACGAGAATCAACTCCATTTAGGACTGGGAAACAAACGCTAGCTCGCCTTACAAGAAACACACTCTGCTTTTGATAAAAGAGCACTCTTCTACTCTACTGGGTTTCCTGTGGGGTTCGAACAGTGAGCTTGCTCAGAACAAAAGAACTGTGCTTCCTACACACACAGGCCATATCTAGTTCAACTCTGCTTAGGAAACTGACAAGAACAGTAGCTCCTCTTCAGTCCAATATACTGTACGTTCTGGGAACAGACGCGAGTGCTATTTGCAGTGTGTATGGCACTGGGAGCGCAATAGTGACTCTTCTTACCAGAAAACAACTCTTGCTGCCAGGACCAGAAACTGCATGGGATTCAACTCTATTTAGGACTGGGAAACAAATGCTAGCTCGCCTTATAAGAAACACACTCTGCTTTTGGGAAAAGGGCACTCTTTTACTCTACTGTGTTTCCTATGGGGTCCGAACAGTGAGCTTGCTCAGAACAAAAGAACTGTGCTTCCTACACACACGGGGCATATCTAGTTCAACTCTGCTTATGAAACTGACAAGAACAGTAGATCATCTTCAGTCCAATACACTGTACATGCTGGGAACGGACGCCAGGGCTATTTGCCCTGTGTATGACAATGAAAGCGCAATAGTGACTCGTCTTACCAGAAAACATCTCTTGCTCGTAGGACCAGAAACTGCATGTTATTCAACTCCATTTAGCAGTGGGAAACAAACGCTAGCTCGCCTTACAAGAAACACACTCTGCTTTTGAGAAAAGAGCACTCTTCTACTATACTGTGTTTCCTTTAGTGCCAGAACAGTGAGCTTGCTCAGAACAAAAGAACTGTGCTTCCTTCACACGGGCCATATCTAGTTCAATTCTGCTTAGGAAACTGACAACAACAGTAGATCCTCTTCAGCCCAATACACTGTACATTCTGGGAACAGACGCCAGGGCTATTTGCACTGTGTATGACTATGGGAGCGCAAGAGTGACTCTTCTTACCAGAAAACAACTCTTGCTCATAAGATCAGAAACTGCATGTGATTCAACTCATTTAGGAAGGGGAAACGAACGCTAGCTCGCCTTACAAGAAACACGCTCTGCGCTTGAGAAAAGAGTACTCTTCTACTCTACTGTGTTTCCTATAGGGCCAGAACAGTGAGCTTGCTCAGAACAAAAGAACTGTGCATCCTACACACACGGGCCATATCTAGTTCAATTCTGCTTATGAAAATGACAAGAACAGTAGATCATCTTCAGTCCAATACACTGTACATGCTGGGAACAGATGCCAGTGCTATTTGCCCTGTGTATGAAAATGGGAGCGCAATAGTGACTCTTCTTACCAGAAAACAACTCTTGCTCATAGGATCAGAAACTGCATGTGATTCAACTCCATTTAGGACTGGGAAACAAACGCTAGCTCGCCTCACAAGAAAAACACTCTGCTTTTGAAAAAGGGCACTCTTCCACTCTACTGTGTTTCCTATAGGGCCAGAACAGTGACCTTGCTCAGAAAAAAAGAACTGTGCTTCCTACACACACGGCCATATCTAGTTCAACTCTGCTTAGGAAACTGACAAGAACAGTATCTCCTCTTCAGTCCAATACACTGTACTTGCTGTGAACAGACGCGAGTGCTATTTGCACTGTGAATGACAATGGGAGCGCAATAGTGACTCTTCTTACCAGAAAACAACTCTTGCTCGTAGGATCAGAAACTGCATGTTATTCAACTCCATTTAGGACTGGGAAACAAATGCTAGTTCGCCTTACAAGAAACATACTCTGCTTTTGAGAAAAGAGCACTCTTCTACTCTACAGTCTTTCCTATAGGGCCAGAATGGTGAGCTTGATCAGAAAAAAAGAACTGTACTTCCTACACACACGGGCCATATCTAGTTCAACTCTGCTTAGGAAACTGACAGGAACAGTAGCTCCTCTTATGTCCAATACACTGTACTTGATGGGAACAGACGTGAGTGCTGTTTTCACTGTGTAAGGCAATGGGAATGCAATAGTGACTCCTCTTACCAGAAAACAACACTTGCTCATATGACCAGAAACTGCATGTGACTCAACTCCTTTTAGGACTGGGAAACAAACGCTAGCTCACCTTACAAGAAACACACTCTGCTTTTGAGAAAAGAGCACTCTTCTACTCTACTGTGTTTCCCATAGGGCCAGAACAGTGAGCTTGCTCAGAACAAAAGAACGGTGCTTCCGACACACGGTCATATCTCGTTCAATTCTGCTTAGAAAACTGACAAGAACAGTAGATCGTCTTCAGTCCAATACACTGTACATGCTGGGAACAAACGCCAGTGCTATTTGCCCTGTGTATGACAATGGGAACACAATAGTGACTCTTCTTACCACAAAACAACTCTTGCTCGTATAACCAGAAACTGCATGAGATTCAACTCCAAATTTGGACTGGGAAACAAACGCTAGTTCGCCTTACATGAAACACACTCTGCTTTTGAGAAAAGAGCACTCTTCTACTCTACTGGGTTTCCTGAGGGGTCTGAAAAGTGAGCTTGCTCAGAACAAGTGAAGTGTGCTTCCTACACACACTGGCCATATCTAGTTCAACTCTGCTAAGGAAACTGACAAGAGCAGTTGCTCCTCTTCAGTCCAATACACTGTACTTGCTGGGAACAGACGTGAATGCTATTTGCCCTGTGTATAGCAATGGGAGCGCAATAGTGACTTTTCTTACCAAAAAACAATTCTTGCTCCTAGGACCAAAAACTGCATGTGATTTAACTCCATTTAGAACTGGGAAACAAACGCTAGCTCGCCTTACAAGAAACACACTCTGCTTTTGAGAAAAGGGCACTCTTCTACTCTACTGTGTTTCTATAGGGTCCGAACAGTGAGCTTGCTCAGAACAAAAGAAGTGTGCTTCCTAAACACACGGGCCATATCTAGTTCAATTCTGCTTAGGAAACTGACAACAACAGTAGCTCCTCTTCAGTCCAATACACTGTGCATGATGGGTACAGACGCCAGTGCTATTTGCCCTGTGTATGACAATGGGAGCACAATATTGACTCTTCTTACCAGAAAACAACTCTTGCTCATAGGACCAGAAACTGCATGTGATTCAACTCCATTAGGACTGGTAAACAAACGCTAGCTAGCCTTACAAGAAACACCCTCTGCTTTTGAGAAAAGGGCACTCTTCTACTCTACTGTGTTTCCTACAGGGTCCGAACAGTGAGCTTGCTCAGAACAAAAGAACTGTGCTTCCTACACACAGGGCCATATCTAGTTCAACTCTTCTTAGGAAACTGACAAGAACAGTAGCTCCTCTTCAGTCCAATACACTGTACTTGCTGCGAAGAGACGCGAGTGCTATTTGCACTATGTGTGGCAATGGGAGCACAGTAGTGACTCTTCTTACAGAAAACATCTCTTGCTCATAGGAATAGAAACTGCATGTGATTCAACTCCATTTAGGCCTGGGGAACAAAAGCTAGCTCGCCTTTCAAAAAACACACTCTGCTTTTGGGAAAAGAGCACTCTTCTACTCTACTGGGTTTCCTGAGGGGTCTGAAAAGTGAGCTTGCTCAGAACAAATGAAGTGTGCTTCGTACACACACTGGCCATATCTAGTTCAACTCTGCTTAGGAAACTGACAAGAGCAGTTGCTCCTCTTCAGTCCAATACACTGTACTTGCTGGGAACAGACGTGAATGCTGTTTGCCCTGTGTATAGCAATGGGAGCGCAATAGTGACTTTTCTTACCAGAAAACAATTCTTGCTCCTAGGACCAAAAACTGCATGTGATTTAACTCCATTTAGAACTGGGAAACAAACGCTAGCTCGCCTTACAAGAAACACACTCTGCTTTTGAGAAAAGGGCACTCTTCTACTCTACTGTGTTTCTATAGGGTCCGAACAGTGAGCTTGCTCAGAACAAAAGAACTGTGCTTCCTAAATACACGGGCCATATCTAGTTCAATTCTGCTTAGGAAACTGACAACAACAGTAGCTCCTCTTCAGTCCAATACACTGTGCATGATGGGTACAGACGCCAGTGCTATTTGCCCTGTGTATGACAATGGGAGCACAATAGTGACTCTTTTTACCAGAAAACAACTCTTGCTCATAGGACCAGAAACTGCATGTGATTCAACTCCATTAGGACTGGTAAAAAAATGCTAGCTCGCCTTACAAGAAACACACTCTGCTTTTGAGAAAAGGGCACTCTTCTACTCTACTGTGTTTCCTACAGGGTCCGAACAGTGAGCTTGCTCAGAAAAAAAGAACTGTGCTTCCTACACACAGGGCCATATCTAGTTCAACTCTTCTTAGGAAACTGACAAGAACAGTAGCTCCTCTTCAGTCCAATACACTGTACTTGCTGCGAAGAGACGCGAGTGCTATTTGCACTGTGTGTGGCAATGGGAGCACAGTAGTGTCTCTTCTTACAGAAAACAACTCTTGCTCATAGGAATAGAAACTGCATGTGATTCAACTCCATTTAGGCCTAAGGAACAAACGCTAGCTCGCCTTTCAAGAAACACACTCTGCTTTTGGGAAAAGAGCACTCTTCTACTCTACTGTGTTTCCTATAGTGCCAGAACAGTGAGCTTGCTCAGAACAAAAGAACTGTGCTTCCTACACACACTGGCCATATCTAGTTCAACTCTGCTTAGGAAACTGACAAAAACAGTAGCTCCTCTTCAGTCCAATACACTGTACTTGCTGGGAACAGATGCGAGTGCTATTTTTACTTTGTATGGCAAAGGGAGCGCAATAGTGACTTTCCTAACCAGAAAACTACTCTTGCTTGTAGGACCAAAAACTGCATGTGATTCAACTCCATTTAGGACTAGGAAACAAACACTAGTTCGCCTTACAAGAAACACAATCTCCTTTTGAGAAAAGAGCACTCATCTACTCTAATGTGTTTCCTATGGGGTCAGAACAGTGAGCTTGCTCAGAACAAAAGAACTGTGCTTCCTACACACAGGGGCCATATCTAGTTCAACTCTGCTTAGGAAACTGACAAGAACAGTAGATCCTCTTCAGTCCAATACACTGTACTTGCTGGGAACAGACGCGAGTGCTATTTGCACTGTGTATGGCAAAGGGAGCACAATAGTGACTTTCCTTACCAGAAAACTACTCTTGCTTGTAGGACCAAAAACTGCATGTGATTCAACTCCATTTAGGACTAGGAAACAAACACTAGTTCGCCTTACAAGAAACACAATCTCCTTTTGAGAAAAGAGCACTCATCTACTCTAATGTGTTTCCTATGGGGTCAGAACCGTGAGCTTGCTCAGAACAAAAGAACAGTGCTTCCTACACACAGGGGCCATATCTAGTTCAACTCTGCTTAGGAAACTGACAAGAACAGTAGATCCTCTTCAGTCCAATACACTGTACTTGCTGGGAAGAGACGCGAGTGCTGTTTGCCCTTTGTATGGCAAAGGGAGCACAATAGTGACTCTTCTTACCAGAAAACAACTCTTGCTCATAGTACCAGAAACTGCATGTGATTCAACTCCATTTAGGACTGGGAAGCAAATGCTAGTTCGCCTTACAGGAAACACACTCTGCTTTTGAGAAAAGAGCACTCATCTACTCTACTGTGTTTCCTTTAGTGCTAGAACAGTGAGCTTGCTCAGAAAAAAAGAACTGTGCTTTCTACACACACGGCCATATCTAGTTCAATTCTGCTTAGGAAACTGACAATAACAGTAGATCCTCTTCAGTCCAATACACTGTATATGCTTTAAACAGACGCGAGGGCTATTTGTCCTGTATATGTAAATGGGAGCGCAATAGTGACTCTTCTTACCAGAAAACAAATCTTGCTCTTAGGACCAGAAACTGCATGTGATTCAACTCCATTAGGACTGGTAAACAAATGCTAGCTCGCCTTACAAGAAACACACTCTGCTTTTGAGAAAAGGGCACTCTTCTACTCTACTGTGTTTCCTATAGGGTCCGAACAGTGAGCTTGCTCAGAACAAAAGAACTGTGCTTCCTCCAGACACAGGCCATATCTAGTTCAACTCTGCTTAGGAAACTGACAAGAGCAGTAGCTCCTCTTCAGTCCAATACACTGTACTTGCTGGGAATAGACGCGAATGCTATTTGCAATGGGTATAGCAATGGGAGCACAATAGTAACTTTCCTTACCAGAAAACAACTCTTGCTCGCAAGACCAGAAACGGCATGTGATTCAATTCCATTTAGTACTGGGAAACAAACGCTAGCTCTACTTACAATTAACGCACTCTGATTTTGAGAAAAGCACACTCTTCTACTCTACTGTGTTTCCTATGTGGTCCGAACAGTGAGTTTGCTCAGAACAAAAGAACTGTGCTTCCTACACACACGGGCCATATCTAGTTCAACTCTGCTTAGGAAACTGACAAGAAATGTACCTCCTCTTCAGTCCAATACAGTGTACTTGCTGGGAACAGACGCAAGTGCTATTTGCACTGTTCATGGCAATGGGAGTGCAATTGTGACTTTCCTTGCCAGAAAACAACTGTTGCTCTTAGAACCAAAAATTGCATGTGCTTCAACTCCATTTCTTACTGGGAAACAAACGATAGCTCACCTTACAAGAAACACAGTCTGCTTTTGAGAAAAGAGCACTCTTCTACTCTACTGTGTTTCCTATAGGGCCAGAACAGTGAGCTTGCTCAGAACAAAAGAACTGTGCTTCCTACACACACGGCCATATCTAGTTCAATTCTGCTTAGGAAACTGACAACAACAGAAGCTCCTCTTCAGTCCAATACACTGTGCATGATGGGAACAGACGCCAGTGCTATTTGCCCTGTGTATGACAATGGGATCGCAATATTGACTCTTCTTACCAGAAAACAACTCTTGCTCATAGGACCAGAAACTGCATGTGATTCAACTCCATTAGGACTGGTAAACAAATGCTAGCTCGCCTTACAAGAAACACACTCTGCTTTTGAGAAAAGGGCACTCTTCTACTCTACTGTGTTTCCTATAGGGTCCGAACAGTGAGCTTGCTCAGAACAAAAGAACTGTGCTTCCTACACACATGGGCCATATCTAGTTCAACTCTTCTTAGGACACTGACAAGAACAGTAGCTCCTCTTCAGTCCAATACACTGTACTTGCTCCGAAGAGACGCGAGTGCTATTTGTACTGTGTGTGGCAATGGGAGCACAGTAGTGACTCTTCTTACAGAAAACAACTCTTGCTCGTAGGAATAGAAACTGAATGTGATTCAACTCCATTTAGTACTGGGGAACAAACGCTAGCTTGCCTTTCAAGAAACACACTCTGCTTTTGAGAAAAGAGCACTCTTCTACTCTACTGTGTTTCCTATAGTGCCAAAACAGTGAGCTTGCTCAGAACAAAAGAACTGTGCTTCCTACACACACGGGCCATATCTAGTTCAACTCTGCTTAGGAAACTGACAAGAACAGTCGCTCCTCTTCGGTCCAATACACTGTAATTGCTGGGAACAGATGCGAGTGCTATTTTTACTGTGTATGGCAAAGGGAGCGCAATAGTGACTTTCCTTACCAGAAAACTACTCTTGCTTGTAGGACCAAAAACTACATGTGATTCAACTCCATTTAGGACTAGGAAACAAACACTAGTTCGCCTGACAAGAAACACAATCTGCTTTTGAGAAAAGAGCACTCTTCTACTCTAATTTGTTTCCTATGGGGTCAGAACAGTGAGCTTGCTCAGAACAAAAGAACTGTGCTTCCTACACACAGGGGCCATATCTGGTTCAATTCTGCTTAGGAAACTGACAAGAACAGTAGCTCCTCTTCAGTCCAATACACTGTACTTGCTGCGAACAGTCGCGAGTGCTATTTGCACTGTGTATGACAATGGGAGCACAATAGTGGCTCTTCTTAGTAGAAAATATCTCTTGCTCGTAGGACCAGAAACTTCATGTGATTCAACTCCATTTAGGATTGTGGAACAAATGCTAGCTCGCCTTACAAGAAACACATTCTGCTTTTGAGAAAAGAGCACTCTTCTACTCTACTGTGTTTCCTATAGTGCCAGAACTGTGAACTTGCTCAGAACAAAAGAACTGTGCTTCCTATACACACGGGCCATATCTACTTCATCTCTGCTTAGGAAACTGACAAGAACAGTAGCTCCTCTTCAGTCCTATACACTGTACTTGCTGGGAACAGACGCGCGTGCTATTTGCACTGTGCATGGCAATGGGAGCGCAATTGTGACTTTCCTTACCAGAAAACAACTCTTGCTCTTAGGACCAAAACCTGCATGTGCTTCAACTCCATTTCTTACTGGGAAACAATCGCTAGCTCGCCTTACAAGAAACACACTCTGCTTTTGAGAAAAGAGCACTCTTCTACTCTACTGTGTTTCCTATAGGGCCAGAACAGTGAGCTTGCTCATAACAAAAGAACTGTGCTTCCTACACACATGGGCCATATCTAGTTCAACTCTGCTTAGGAAACTGACAAGAACAGTAGCTCTTCTTCAGACCAATACACTGTATTTGCTCCGAAGAGTCGCGAGGGCTACTTGCAGTTTGTGTGGCAATGGGAGCACAATACTGACTCTTCTTACAGAAAACAACTCTTGCTTGTAGGAATAGAAACTGAATGTGATTCAACTCCATTTAGGACTGGGGAACAAACACTAGCTCGCCTTACAAGAAACACACTCTGCTTTTGAGAAAAGAGCACTCTTCTACTCTACTATCTTTCCTATAGTGCCAGAAGAGTGAGCTTGCTCAGAACAAAAGAACTGTGCTTCCTACACACACGGGCCATATCTACTTCAACTATGCTTAGGAAACTGACAAGAACAGTAGCTCCTCTTAAGTCCAATACACTGTACTTGCTGGGAACAGACGTGAATGCTGTTTGCCCTGTGAATAGCAATGGGAGCACAATAGTGACTTTCCTTACGAGAAAACAACTCTTGCTCATATGATAGAAACTGCATGTGATTCAATTCCATTTAGTACTGGGAAACAAACGCTAGCTCGCCTTACAAGAAACACAATCTGCTTTTGAGAAAAGAGCACTCATCTACTCTAATGTGTTTCCTATGGGGTCAGAACAGTGAGCTTGCTCAGAACAAAAGAACTGTGCTTCCTACACACAGGGGCCATATCTAGTTCAACTCTGCTTAGGAAACTGACAAGAACAGTAGCTCCTCTTCAGTCCAATACACTGTACTTGCTGCGAAGAGTCGCGAGTGCTATTTGCACTGTGTATGACAATGGGAGCGCAATAGCGACTCTTCTTAGTAGAAAACATCTCTTGCTCATAGGACCAGGAACTGCATGTGATTCGACTCCATTTAGGATTGTGTAACAAATGCTAGCTCGCCTTACAAGAAACACATTCTGCTTTTGAGAAAAGAGCACTCTTCTACTCTACTGTGTTTCCTATAGTGCCAGAACTGTGAACTTGCTCAGAACAAAAGAACTGTGCTTCCTAAACACACGGGCCATATCTACTTCATCTCTGCTTAGGAAACTGACAAGAACAGTAGCTCCTCTTCTGTCCAATACACTGTACTTGCTGGCAACAGACGCACGTGCTATTTGCACTGTGCATGGCAATGGGAGCGCAATTGTGACTTTCCTTACCAGAAAACAACTCTTGCTCTTAGGACCAAAAACTGCATGTGCTGCAACTCCATTTCTTACTGGAAACAATCGCTAGCTCGCCTTAAAAGAAACACACTCTGCTTTTGAGAAAAGAGCACTCTTCTACTCTACTGTGTTTCCTATAGGGCCAGAACAGTGAGCTTGCTCAGAACAAAAGAACTGTGCTTCCTACACACATGGGCCATATCTAGTTCAACTCTGCTTAGGAAACTACAAGACAGTAGCTCTTCATCAGTCCAATACACTGTCCTTGCTGCGAAGAGTCGGGAGTGCTACTTGCACTTTGTGTGGCAATGGGAGCACAATACTTACTCTTCTTACAGAAAACAACTCTTGCTCGTAGGAATAGAAACTGAATGTGATTCAACTCCATTTAGGACTGGGGAACAAACGCTAGCTCGCCTTACAAGAAACACACTCTGCTTTTGAAAAAAGAGCACTCTTCTACTCTACTATGTTTCCTATAGTGCCAGAAGAGTGAGCTTGCTCAGAACAAAAGAACTGTGCTTCCTACACACACAGGCCATATCTACTTCAACTCTGCTTAGGAAACTGACAAGAACAGTAGCTCCTCTTCAGTCCAATACACTGTACTTGCTGGGAACCGACGCGAGTGCTATTTGCACTGTGTATGGCAATGGGAGCGCAATAGTGACACTTCTTACCAGAAAACAACTCTTGCTCATAGGACCAGAAACAGCGTGGGATTCAACTCCATTTCTGACTGGGAAACAAACACTAGCTCGCCTTACAAGAAACACACTTTGCTTTTGAGAAAAGAGCACTCTTCTACTCTATCGTATTTCCTAAGGGTTCCAAACAGTGAGCTTGCTCAGAACAAAAGAACTGTGCTTCTTACACACACCGGCCATACCTAGTTCAACTCTGCTTAGCAAACTGACAAGAGCAGTAGCTCCTCTTCAGTCCAATACACTGTACTTGCTGGCAACACACGTGAAAGCTGTTTGCCCTGTGTATAGCAATGGGAGCACAATAGTGACTTTCCTTACCAGAAAACAACTCTTGCTTGCAGGACCAGAAACTGCATGTGATACAATTCCATTTAGTACTGGGAAACAAATGCTAGCTCGCCTTACAATTAACGCACTCTGCATTTGAGAAAAGCGCACTCTTCTACTCTACTGTGTTTCCTATTGGGTCCGAACAGTGAGCTTGCTCAGAACAAAACAACTGTGCTTCCTACACACACGGGCCATATCTAGTTCAACTCTGCTTAGGAAACTGACAAGAGCAGTAGCTCCTCTTCAGTCCAATACACTGTACTTGCTGAGAACCGATGTGGGGTTTGTTTGCACTGTGTATGGAAATGGGAGCGCAATAGTGACTCCTCTTACCAGAAAACAACTCTTGCTCATAAGACCAGAAACTGCATGTGACTCAACTCCATTTAGGACTGGGAAACAAACGCTAGCTCACCTTACAAGAAACCCACTCTGCTTTTGAGAAAAGAGCACTCTTCTACTCTACTGTGTTTCCTGTAGGGACAGAACAGTGAGCTTGCTCAGAACAAAAGAACTGTGCTTCCTACACACACGGGCCATATCTAGTTCAACTATGCTTAGGAAACTGACAAGAACAGTAGCTCCTCTTCAGTCCAATACACTGTACTTGCTGGGAACATACGTGAATGCTATTTGCACTGTGTATGGCAATGGGAGCACAATCGTGACTCTTCTTACAGAAAACAACTCTTGCTCCCAGGACCAGAAACTACATGTGATTCAACTCCATTTAGGACTGGGAAACAAACGCTAGCTCACCTTACAAGAAACACACTCTGCTTTTGAGAAAAGAGCACTCTTCTACTCTACTGTGTTTCCTATAGGGCCAGAACAGTGAGCTTGCTCAGAACAAAAGAACTGTGTTTCCTAGACACACGGGCCATATCTAGTTCAACTCTGCTTAGGAAACTGACAACGACAGTAGAACCTCTTCAGTCCAATACACTGTACATGATGGGAACAGACACCAGAGCTATTTGCATTGTGTATGGCAATGGGAGCACAATAGTGACTCATCTTACAGAAAACAACTCTTGCTCGTAGGAATAGAAATTGCATGTGATACAACTCCTTTTAGGACTGGGGAACAAACGCTAGCTCAACTTACAAGAAACACACTCTGCAGTTGAGAAAAGAGCACTCTTCTACTCTACTGGGTTTCCTATGGGGTCCGAACAGTGAGCTTGCTCAGAACAAAAGAACTGTGCTTCCTACACACATGGGCCATATCTACTTCAACTCTGCTTAGGAAACGGACAAGATAAGTAGCTCCTCTTCAGTACAATACACTGTACTTGCTGCGAAGAGACGCGAGTGCTATTTGCACTGTGTGTGGCAATGGGAGCACAATAGTGACTCTTCTTACAGAAAACAACTCTTGCTCATTGGAATAGAAACTGCATGTGACTCAACTCCATTTAGGACTGGGAAACAAACGCTAGCTCACCTTACAATTAACACACTCTGCTTTTGAGAAAAGCGCACTCTTCTACTCTACTGTGTTTTCTATGGGGTCCGAACCGTGCGCTTGCTCAGAACAAAAGAACTGTGCTTCCTACACACACGGGCCATATCTAGTTCAACTCTGCTTAGGAAACTGACAACAACAGTAGATCCTCTTCAGTCCAATACACTGTACATGATGGGAACAGACACCAGTGCTATTTGCATTGTGTATGGCAATGGGAGCACAATAGTGACTCATCTTACAGAAAACAACTCTTGCTCCTAGGAAAAGAAATTGCATGTGATTCAACTCCTTTTAGGACTGGGGAACAAACGCTAGCTCACCTTACAAGAAACACACTCTGTTTTGAGAAAAGAGCACTCTTCTACTCTATTGTGTTTCCTATAGTACCAGAACAGTGAGCTTGCTCAGAACAAAAGAACTGTGCTTCCTACACACACGGGCCATATCTACTTCAACTCTGCTTAGGAAACTGACAAGAACAGTAGCTCCTCTTCAGTCCAATACACTGTACTTGCTGGAAGCAGACGCTAGTGCTGTTTGCACTGTGTATGGCAATGGGAGCACAATAGTTACTCTTCTTTCCAGAAAACATCTCTTGCTCGTAGGACCAGAAACTGCATGGGATTCAACTCCATTTCTGACTGGGAAACAAACACTCCCTCACCTTACAAGAAACAAACTCTGCTTTTGAGAAAAGAGCACTCTTCTACTCTACTGTGTTTCCTATGGGGTCCGAACAGTGAGCTTGCTCAGAACAAAAGAACTGTGCTTCCTACACACACGGGCCATATCTAGTTCAACTCTGCATAGGAAACTGACAAGAACAGTAGCTCCTCTTCAGTCCAATACACTGTACTTGCTGGAAGCAGACGCTAGTGCTGTTTGCACTGTGTATGGCAATGGAAGCACAATAGTGACTCTTCTTACCAGAAAACAACTCTTGCTCGTAGGACCAGAAACTGCATGTGATTCAACTCCATTTAGGACTGGGAAACAAACGCTAGCTCACCTTACAAGAAACACACTCTGCTTTTGAGAAAAGAGCACTCTTCTACTCTACTGTGTTTCCTATAGGGCCAGAACAGTGAGCTTGCTCAGAACAAAAGAACTGTACTTCCTACACACATTGGCCATATCTAGTTCAACTCTGCTTAGGAATATGACAAGAACAGTAGCTCCTCTTCAGTCCAATACACTGTACTTGCTGAGAACAGACGTGAGTGCTGTTTGCACTGTGTATGGCAATGGGAGCACAATAGTGACATTCCTTACCAGAAAATAACTCTTGCTCCTTGGACCAGAAACTGCATGTGACTCAACTCCATTTAGGACTGGGAAACAAATGCTAGCTCGCCTTACAATTAACCCTCTCCTCTTTTGAGAAAAGAGCACTCTTCTGCTCTACAGTGTTTCCTATATTGCCAGAACATTGAGCTTGCTCAGAACAAAAGAACTGTGCTTCCTACACACACGGGGCATATCTAGTTCAACTCTGTATAGGAAACTGACAAGAACAGTAGCTCCTCTTCAGTCCAATACACTGTACTTGCTGAGAACCGACGTGAGATTTGTTTGCACTGTGTATGGAAATGGGAGCGCAATAGTAACTCTTCTTACAGAAAACAACTCTTGCTCCTAGGACCAGAAACTGCATGTGATTCAACTCCATTTAGGACTGGGAAACAAACGCTAGCTCACCTTACAAGAAACACACTCTGCTTTTGAGAAAAGAGCACTCTTCTACTCTACTATGTTTCCTATAGGGCCAGAACAGTGAGCTTACTCAGAAAAAAAGAACTGTGTTTCCTGCCCACACGGGCCATATCTAGTTCAACTCTGCTTAGGAAACTGACAAGAACAGTAGCTCCTCTTCAGTCCAATTCACTGTACTTGCTGGGAACAGACGCGAATGCTATTTACACTGTGTATGGCAATGGGAGTGCAATAGTGACTATCCTTACCAGAAAACAACTCTTGCACGTAGGACCAGAAACTGCATGTGATTCAACTCCTTTTCTGACTGGTAAACAAACGCTAGCTCGCCTTACAAGAAACACACTCAGCTTTTGAGAAAAGAGCACCCTTCTACTCTAATGTGTTTTCTATAGAGCCAGAACAGTGAGCTTGCTCATAACAAAAGACTGTGCTTCCTACACACACGGCCATATCTAGTTCAATTCTGCTTAGGAAACTGACAACAACAGTAGCTCCTCTTCAGTCCAATACACTGTACATGATGGGAACAGACACCAGTGTTATTTGCACTGTGTATGGCAATGGGAGCACAATAGTGACTCATATTACAGAAAACAACTCTTGCTCGTAGGAATAGAAACTGCATGTGATTCATCTCCTTTTCAGACTGTGGAACAAACGCTAGCTCGCCTTACATGAAACCCACTCTGCTTTTGAGAAAAGAGCACTCTTCTACTCTACTGTGTTTCCTATAGGGCCAGAATAGTGAGCTTGCTGAGAAGAAAAGAACTGTGCTTCCTACACACACGGGCCATATCTACTTCAACTCTGCTTAGGAAACTGACAAGAACAGTAGCTCCTCTTCAGTCCAATACCCTGTACTTGTTGGGAACAGACGCGAGTGCTATTTGCACTGTGCATGGCAATGGGAGCGCAATTGTGACTTTTCTTACCAGAAAACAACTCTTGCTCCTAGGACCAAAACCTGCATGTGCTTCAACTCCATTTCTTACTCGGAAACAAACGGTAGCTCGCCTTACAAGAAACACACTCTGCTTTTGAGAAAAGAGCACTCTTCTACTCTACTGTGTTTCCTATAAGGCCAGAACAGTGAGCTTGCTCATAACAAAAGAACTGTGCTTCCTACACACATGGGCCATATCTAGTTCAACTCTGCTTAGGAAACTGACAAGAACAGTAGCTGTTCTTCAATCCAATACACTGTACTTGCTGCGAAGAGTCGTGAGTGCTACCTGCACTTTGTGTGTCAATGGGAGCACAATAGTGACTCATCTTACAGAAAACAACTCTTGCTCGTTGGAATAGAAACTGCAAGTGATTCAACTCCATTTAGGACTGGGGAACAAACGCTAGCTCGCCTTACAAGAAACCCACTGTGCTTTTGTGAAAAGAGCACTCTTCTACTCTACTGTGTTTCCTATAGGGCCAGAATAGTGAGCTTGCTGAGAACAAAAGAACTGTGCTTCCTACACACACGGGCCATATCTAGTTCAACTCTGCTTAGGAAACTGACAAGAACAGTAGCTCCTCTTCAGTCCAATACACTGTACTTGCTGGGAACAGACGCGAGTGCTATTTGCACTGTGCATTGCAATGGGAGCGCAATTGTGACTTTCCTTACCAGAAAACAACTCTTGCTCGTAGGACCAGAAACTGCATGTGATTCAACTCCATTTCTGACTGGGAAACAAACACTCCCTCACCTTACAAGAAACAAACTCTGCTTTTGAGAAAAGAGCACTCTTCTACTCTACTGTGTTTCCTATGGGGTCCGAACAGTGAGCTTGCTCAGAACAAAAGAACTGTGCTTCCTACACACACGGGCCATATCTAGTTCAACTCTGCTTAGGAAACTGACAAGAACAGTAGCTCCTCTTCAGTCCAATACACTGTACTTGCTGGAAGCAGACGCTAGTGCTGTTTGCACTGTGTATGGCAATGGAAGCACAATAGTGACTCTTCTTACCAGAAAACAACTCTTGCTCGTAGGACCAGAAACTGCATGTGATTCAACTCCATTTAGGACTGGGAAACAAACGCTAGCTCGCCTTAGAAGAAACCCACTCTGCTTTTGAGAAAACAGCACTCTTCTACTCTACTGTGTTTCCTATAGGGCCAGAATAGTGAGCTTGCTGAGAACAAAAGAACTGTGCTTCCTACACACACGGGCCATATCTAGTTCAACTCTGCTTAGGAAACTGACAAGAACAGTAGCTCCTCTTCAGTCCAATACACTGTACTTGTTGGTAACAGACGCGAGTGCTGTTTGCACTGTGCATGGCAATGGGAGCGCAATTGTGACTTTCCTTACCAGAAAACAACTCTTGCTCTTAGGACCAAAACCTGCATGTGCTTCAACTCCATTTCTTACTGAGAAACAAACGGTAGCTCGCCTTACAAGAAACACACTCTGCTTTTGAGAAAAGAGCACTCTTCTACTCTACTGTGTTTCCTATAGGGCCTAAACAGTGAGCTTACTCAGAACAAAAGAAATGTGCTTCCTACACACATGGGCCATATCTAGTTCAACTCTGCTTAGGAAACTGACAAGAACAGTAGCTCTTCTTCAATCCAATACACTGTACTTGCTGCGAAGAGTCGCGAGTGCTACCTGCACTTTGTGTGTCAATGGGAGCACAATAGTTACTCTTCTTACAGAAAACAACTCTTGCTCTTAGGAATAGAAACTGAATGTGATTTAACTCCATTATGTCTGGGGAACAAACGCTAGCTTGCCTTACAAGAAATAAACTCTGCTTTGAGAAAAGAGCACTCTTCTACTCTACTATGTTTCCTATAGTGCCAGAACAGTGAGCTTGCTCAGAACAAAAGAACTGTGCTTCCTACACACACGGGCCATATCTAGTTCAACTCTGCTTAGGAAACTGACAAGAACAGTAGCTCCTCTTCAGTCCAATACACTGTAATTGCTGGGAACCGACGCGAGTGCTATTTGCACTGTGTATGGCAATGGGAGCGCAATAGTGACACTTCTTACCAGAAAACAACTCTTGCTCGTAGGACCAGAAACTGCATGGGATTCAACTCCATTTCTGACTGGGAAACAAACACTCACTCGCCTTAAAAGAAACACACTCTGCTTTTGAGAAAAGAGCACTCTTCTACTCTACTATGTTTCCTATAGTGCCAGAACAGTGAGCTTGCTCAGAACAAAAGAACTGTGCTTCCTACACACACGGGCCATATCTACTTCAACTCTGCTTAGGAAACTGACAAGAACAGTAGCTCCTCTTCAGTCCAATACACTGTACTTGCTGGGAACCAACGCGAGTGCTATTTGGACTGTATATGGCAATGGGAGCGCAATAGTGACACTTCTTACCAGAAAACAACTCTTGCTTGTAGGACCAGAAACTGCATGGGATTCAACTCCATTTCTGACTGGGAAACAAACACTCGCTTGCCTTACAAGAAACACACTCTGCTTTTGAGAAAAGAGCACTCTTCTACTATACTGTGCTTCCTATGGGGTCCGAACAGTGAGCTTGCTCAGAACAAAAGAACTGTGCTTCCTACACACACGGGCCATATCTAGTTCAACTCTGCTTAGGAAACTGACAACAACAGTAGCTCCTCTTCAGTCCAATACACTGTACTTGCTGGAAGCAGACGCGAGGGCTATTTGCACTGTGCATTGCAATGGGAGCGCAATTGTGACTTTCCTTACCAGAAAACAACTCTTGCTCGTAGGACCAGAAACTGCATGTGATTCAACTCCATTTCTGACTGGGAAACAAACACTCCCTCACCTTACAAGAAACAAACTCTGCTTTTGAGAAAAGAGCACTCTTCTACTCTACTGTGTTTCCTATGGGGTCCGAACAGTGAGCTTGCTCAGAACAAAGAACTGTGCTTCCTACACACACGGGCCATATCTAGTTCAACTCTGCTTAGGAAACTGACAACAACAGTAGCTCCTCTTCAGTCCAATACACTGTACTTGCTGGAAGCAGACGCGAGTGCTATTTGCACTGTGTGTGGCAATGGGAGCACAATAGTGACTCATCTTACAGAAAACAACTCTTGCTCGTTGGAATAGAAACTGCATGTGATTCAACTCCATTTAGGACTGGGGAACAAATGCTAGCTCGCCTTACAAGAAAACCACTGTGCTTTTGAGAAAAGAGCACTCTTCTACTCTACTGTGTTTCCTATAGGGCCAGAATAGTGAGCTTGCTGAGAACAAAAGAACTGTGCTTCCTACACACACGGGCCATATCTAGTTCAACTCTGCTTAGGAAACTGACAAGAACAGTAGCTCCTCTTCAGTCCAATACACTGTACTTGCTGCGAACAGACGCGAGTACTATTTGCACTGTGCATTGCAATGGGAGCGCAATTGTGACTTTCCTTACCAGAAAACAAATCTTGCTCTTAGGACCAAAAACTGCATGTGCTACAACTCCATTTCTTACTGGAAACAATCGCTGGCTCGCCTTACAAGAAACACACTCTGCTTTTGAGAAAAGAGCACTCTTCTACTCTACTGTGTTTCCTATAGGGCCAGAACAGTGAGCTTGCTCAGAACAAAAGAACTGTGCTTCCTACACACATGGGCCATATCTAGTTCAACTCTGCTTAGGAAACTACAAGACAGTAGCTCTTCATCAGTCCAATACACTGTCCTTGCTGCGAAGAGTCGCGAGTGCTACTTGCACTTTGTGTTTCAATGGGAGCACAATACTTACTCTTCTTACAGAAAACAACTCTTGCTCATAGGAATAGAAACTGAATGTGATTCAACTCCATTTAGGACTGGGGAACAAACGCTAGCTCGCCTTACAAGAAACACACTCTGCTTTTGAGAAAAGAGCACTCTTCTACTCTACTATGTTTCCTATAGTGCCAGAAGAGTGAGCTTGCTCAGAACAAAAGAACTGTGCTTCCTACACACACGGGCCATATCTACTTCAACTCTGCTTAGGAAACTGACAAGAACAGTAGATCCTCTTCAGTCCAATACACTGTACTTGCTGGGAACCGACGCGAGTCCTATTTGCACTGTGTATGGCAATGGGAGCGCAATAGTGACACTTCTTACCAGAAAACAACTCTTGCTCATAGGACCAGAAACAGCATGTGATTCAACTCCATTTCTGACTGGGAAACAAACGCTAGCTCACCTTACAAGAAAGACACTCTGCTTTTGAGAAAAGAGCACTCTTCTACTCTACTGGGTTTCCTATGGGGTCCGAACAGTGAGCTTGCTCAGAACAAAAGAACTGTGCTTCCTACACACATGGGCCATATCTAGTTCAACTCTGCTTAGGAAACTGACAAGAAAAGTAGCTCCTCTTCAGTCCAATACACTGTACTTGCTGCGAAGAGACGCGAGTGCTATTTGCACTGTGTGGGACAATGGGAGCACAATAGTGACTCTTCTTACAGAAAACAACTCTTGCTCATTGGAATAGAAACTGCATGTGATTCATCTCCATTTAGGACTGGGGAACAAACGCTAGCTCGTCTTACATGAAACCCACTCTGCTTTTGAGAAAAGAGCACTCTTCTACTCTACTGTGTTTCCTATAGGGCCAGAATAGTGAGCTTGCTGAGAACAAAAGAACTGTGCTTCCTAAACACACGGGCCATATCTAGTTCAACTCTGCTTAGGAAACTGACAAGAACAGTAGCTCCTCTTCAGTCCAATACACTGTACTTGCTGGGAACAGACGCGAGTGCTATTTGCACTGTGTATGACAATGGGAGTGCAATAGTGACTCTTCTTAGTAGAAAACATCTCTTGCTCGTAGGACCAGAAACTGCATGTGATTCAACTCCATTTAGGATTGTGGAACAAATGCTAGCTCGCCTTACAAGAAACACATTCTGCTTTTGAGAAAAGAGCACTCTTCTACTCTACTGTGTTTCCTACAGTGCCAGAACTGTGAACTTGCTCAGAACAAAAGAACTGTGCTTCCTATATACACGGGCCATATCTACTTCATCTCTGCTTAGGAAACTGACAAGAACAGTAGCTCCTCTTAAGTCCTATACACTGTACTTGCTGGGAAGAGACGCGCTTGCTATTTGCACTGTGCATGGCAATGGGAGCGCAATTGTGACTTTCCTTACCAGAAAACAACTCTTGCTCTTAGGACCAAAAACTGCATGTGCTTCAACTCCATTTCTTACTGGGAAACAAACGCTAGCTCGCCTTAAGAGAAACACACTCTGCTTTTGAGAAAAGAGCACTCTTCTACTCTACTGTGTTTCCTATTGGGCCAGAACAGTGAGCTTGCTGAGAACAAAAGAATTGTGCTTCCTACACACATGGGCCATATCTAGTTCAACTCTGCTTAGGAAACTGACAAGTACAGTAGCTCTTCTTCAGTCCAATACACTGTACTTGCTGCGAAGAGTCGCGAGTGCTACTTGCACTTTGTGTGGCAATGGGAGCACAATACTGACTCTTCTTACAGAAAACAACTCTTGCTTGTAGGAATAGTAACTGAATGTGATTCAACTCCATTTAGGACTGGGGAACAAACGCTAGCTCGCCTTACAAGAAACACACTCTGCTTTTGAGAAAAGAGCACTCTTCTACTCTACTATCTTTCCTATAGTGCCAGAACAGTGAGCTTGCTCAGAACAAAAGAAATGTGCTTCCTACACACACGGGCCATATCTACTTCAACTCTGCTTAGGAAACTGACAAGAACAGTAGCTCCTCTTCAGTCCAATACACTGTTCTTGCTGGGAACAGATGCGAGTGCTATCTTTACTGTGTATGGCAAAGGGAGTGCAATATTGACTTTCCTTACCAGAAAACTACTCTTCCTTGTAGGACCAAAAACTGCATGTGATTCAACTCCATTTAGGACTAAAAAACAAACACTAGTTCGCCTTACAAGAAACACAATCTGCTTTTGAGAAAAGAGCACTCTTCTATTCTACTGTGTTTAATTTTGGCCAGAACAGTCAGCTTGATCAGAAAAAAGAACTGTGCTTTCTACACACACGGACCATATCTAGTTGAACTCTGCTTAGGAAACTGATAAGAACAGTAGCTCCTCTCCAGTCCAATACACTGTACTTGCTGTGAAGAGACGCGAGTGCTATTTGCACTTTGTGTGTCAATGGGAGCACAATAGTGAATCTTCTTACATAAAACAACTCTTGCTCGTAGGAATAGAAACTGAATGTGATTCAACTCCATTTAGGATTGTGGAACAAATGCTAGCTCGCCTTACAAGAAACACATTCTGCTTTTGAGAAAAGAGCACTCTTCTACTCTACTGTGTTTCCTATAGTGCCAGAACAGTGAGCTTGCTCAGAACAAAAGAACTGTGCTTCCTAAACACACGGGCCTTATCTACTTCAACTCTGCTTAGGAAACTGATAAGAACAGTAGCTCCTCTTCAGTCCTATACACTGTACTTGCTGGGAACAGACGCGAGTGCTATTTGCACTGTGCATGGCAATGGGAGCGCAATTGTGACTTTCCTTACCAGAAAACAACTCTTGCTCGTAGGACCAGAAACTGCATGTGATTCAATTCCATTTAGTACTGGGAAACAAACACTAGCTCGCCTTAAAATTAACACACTCTGCTTTTGAGAAAAGAGCACTCTTCTACTCAACAGTGTTTCCTAGGGGTCCAAACAGTGAGCTTGCTCAGAACAAAAGAACTGTGCTTCCTACACACACCGGCCATATAAAGTTCAACTCTGCTTAGGAAACTGACAAGAACAGTAGCTCCTCTTCAGTCCAATACACTGTACTTGCTGGGAACAGACACGAGTGCTATTTGCACTGTGCATTGCAATGGGAGCGCAATTGTGACTTTCCTTACCAGAAAACAACTCTTGCTCGTAGGACCAGAAACTGCATGTGATTCAACTCCATTTCTGACTGGGAAACAAACACTCCCTCACCTTACAAGAAACAAACTCTGCTTTTGAGAAAAGAGCACTCTTCTACTCTACTGTGTTTCCTATAGGGCCAGAACAGTGAGCTTGCTCATAACAAAAGAACTGTGCTTCCTACACACATGGGCCATATCTAGTTCAACTCTGCTTAGGAAACTGACAAGAACAGTAGCTCTTCTTCAGACCAATACACTGTATTTGCTCCGAAGAGTCGCGAGGGCTACTTGCAGTTTGTGTGGCAATGGGAGCACAATACTGACTCTTCTTACAGAAAACAACTCTTGCTTGTAGGAATAGAAACTGAATGTGATTCAACTCCATTTAGGACTGGGGAACAAACACTAGCTTGCCTTACAAGAAACACACTCTGCTTTTGAGAAAAGAGCACTCTTCTACTCTACTATCCTTCCTATAGTGCCAGAAGAGTGAGCTTGCTCAGAACAAAAGAACTGTGCTTCCTACACACACGGGCCATATCTACTTCAACTATGCTTAGGAAACTGACAAGAACAGTAGCTCCTCTTAAGTCCAATACACTGTACTTGCTGGGAACAGACGTGAATGCTGTTTACCCTGTGAATAGCAATGGGAGCACAATAGTGACTTTCCTTACGAGAAAACAACTCTTGCTCATATGATAGAAACTGCATGTGATTCAATTCCATTTAGTACTGGGAAACAAACGCTAGCTCGCCTTACAAGAAACACAATCTGCTTTTGAGAAAAGAGCACTCATCTACTCTAATGTGTTTCCTATGGGGTCAGAACAGTGAGCTTGCTCAGAACAAAAGAACTGTGCTTCCTACACACAGGGGCCATATCTAGTTCAACTCTGCTTAGGAAACTGACAAGAACAGTAGCTCCTCTTCAGTCCAATACACTGTACTTGCTGCGAAGAGTCGCGAGTGCTATTTGCACTGTGTATGACAATGGGAGCGCAATAGCGACTCTTCTTAGTAGAAAACATCTCTTGCTCGTAGGACCAGGAACTGCATGTGATTCGACTCCATTTAGGATTGTGGAACAAATGCTAGCTCGCCTTACAAGAAACACATTCTGCTTTTGAGAAAAGAGCACTCTTCTACTCTACTGTGTTTCCTATAGTGCCAGAACTGTGAACTTGCTCAGAACAAAAGAACTGTGCTTCCTAAACACACGGGCCATATCTACTTCATCTCTGCTTAGGAAACTGACAAGAACAGTAGCTCCTCTTCTGTCCAATACACTGTACTTGCTGGCAACAGACGCGCGTGCTATTTGCACTGTGCATGGCAATGGGAGCGCAATTGTGACTTTCCTTACCAGAAAACAACTCTTGCTCTTAGGACCAAAAACTGCATGTGCTGCAACTCCATTTCTTACTGGAAACAATCGCTAGCTCGCCTTACAAGAAACACACTCTGCTTTTGAGAAAAGAGCACTCTTCTACTCTACTGGGATTCCTATGGGGTCAGAACAGTGAGCTTGCTCATAACAAAAGAACTGTGCTTCCTACACACATGGGCCATATCTAGTTCAACTCTGCTTAGGAAACTGACAAGAAAAGTAGCTCCTCTTCAGTCCAATACACTGTACTTGCTGCGAAGAGACGCGAGTGCTATTTGCACTGTGTGTGGCAATGGGAGCACAATAGTGACTCTTCTTACAGAAAACAACTCTTGCTCGTTGGAATAGAAACTGCATGTGATTCAACTCCATTTAGGACTGGGGAACAAACGCTAGCTCGCCTTACAGGAAACCCACTCTGCTTTTGAAAAAAGAGCACTCTTCTACTCTACTGTGTTTCCTATAGGGCCAGAATAGTGAGCTTGCTGAGAACAAAAGAACTGTGCTTCCTACACACACAGGCCATATCTACTTCAACTCTGCTTAGGAAACTGACAAGAACAGTAGCTCCTCTTCAGTCCAATACACTGTACTTGCTGGGAACAGATGCGAGTGCTATTTGCACTGTGTATGGCAATGGGAGCGCAATAGTGACACTTCTTACCAGAAAACAACTCTTGCTCCTAGGACCAGAAACTGCATGGGATTCAACTCCTTTTCTGACTGGGAAACAAACACTAGCTCGCCTTACAAGAAACACACTTTGCTTTTGAGAAAAGAGCACTGTTCTACTCTCCTGTCTTTCCTATGGGGTCCGAACAGTGAGCTTGCTCATAACAAAAGAACTGTGCTTCCTACACACATGGGCCATATCTAGTTCAACTCTGCTTAGGAAACTACAAGACAGTAGCTCTTCATCAGTCCAATACCCTGTCCTTGCTGCGAAGAGTCGGGAGTGCTACTTGCACTTTGTGTGGCAATGGGAGCACAATACTTACTCTTCTTACAGAAAACAACTCTTGCTCGTAGGAATAGAAACTGAATGTGATTCAACTCCATTTAGGACTGGGGAACAAACGCTAGCTCGCCTTACAAGAAACACACTCTGCTTTTGAGAAAAGAGCACTCTTCTACTCTACTATGTTTCCTATAGTGCCAGAAGAGTGAGCTTGCTCAGAACAAAAGAACTTGCTTCCTACACACACGGGCCATATCTACTTCAACTCTGCTTAGGAAACTGACAAGAACAGTAGATCCTCTTCAGTCCAATACACTGTACTTGCTGGGAACCGACGCAAGTGCTATTTGCACTGTGTATGGCAATGGGAGCGCAATAGTGACACTTCTTACCAGAAAACAACTCTTGCTCATAGGACCAGAAACAGCGTGGGATTCAACTCCATTTCTGACTGGGAAACAAACGCTAGCTCACCTTACAAGAAAGACACTCTGCTTTTGAGAAAAGAGCACTCTTCTACTCTACTGGGTTTCCTATGGGGTCCGAACAGTGAGCTTGCTCAGAACAAAAGAACTGTGCTTCCTACACACATGGGCCATATCTAGTTCAACTCTGCTTAGGAAACTGACAAGAAAAGTAGCTCCTCTTCAGTCCAATACACTGTACTTGCTGCGAAGAGACGCGAGTGCTATTTGCACTGTGTGGGACAATGGGAGCACAATAGTGACTCTTCTTACAGAAAACAACTCTTGCTCATTGGAATAGAAACTGCATGTGATTCATCTCCATTTAGGACTGGGGAACAAACGCTAGCTCGTCTTACATGAAACCCACTCTGCTTTTGAGAAAAGAGCACTCTTCTACTCTACTGTGTTTCCTATAGGGCCAGAATAGTGAGCTTGCTGAGAACAAAAGAACTGTGCTTCCTACACACACGGGCCATATCTAGTTCAACTCTGCTTAGGAAACTGACAAGAACAGTAGCTCCTCTTCAGTCCAATACACTGTACTTGCTGGGAACAGACGCGAGTGCTATTTGCACTGTGTATGACAATGGGAGCGCAATAGTGACTCTTCTTAGTAGAAAACATCTCTTGCTCGTAGGACCAGAAACTGCATGTGATTCAACTCCATTTAGGATTGTGGAACAAATGCTAGCTCGCCTTACAAGAAACACATTCTGCTTTTGAGAAAAGAGCACTCTTCTACTCTACTGTGTTTCCTATAGTGCCAGAACTGTGAACTTGCTCAGAACAAAAGAACTGTGCTTCCTATATACACGGGCCATATCTACTTCATCTCTGCTTAGGAAACTGACAAGAACAGTAGCTCCTCTTAAGTCCTATACACTGTACTTGCTGGGAAGAGACGCGCTTGCTATTTGCACTGTGCATGGCAATGGGAGCGCAATTGTGACTTTCCTTACCAGAAAACAACTCTTGCTCTTAGGACCAAAAACTGCATGTGCTTCAACTCCATTTCTTACTGGGAAACAAACGCTAGCTCGCCTTACGAGAAACACACTCTGCTTTTGAGAAAAGAGCACTCTTCTACTCTACTGTGTTTCCTATAGGGCCAGAACAGTGAGCTTGCTGAGAACAAAAGAATTGTGCTTCCTACACACATGGGCCATATCTAGTTCAACTCTGCTTAGGAAACTGACAAGTACAGTAGCTCTTCTTCAGTCCAATACACTGTACTTGCTGCGAAGAGTCGCGAGTGCTACTTGCACTTTGTGTGGCAATGGGAGCACAATACTGACTCTTCTTACAGAAAACAACTCTTGCTTGTAGGAATAGTAACTGAATGTGATTCAACTCCATTTAGGACTGGGGAACAAACGCTAGCTCGCCTTACAAGAAACACACTCTGCTTTTGAGAAAAGAGCACTCTTCTACTCTACTATCTTTCCTATAGTGCCAGAACAGTGAGCTTGCTCAGAACAAAAGAACTGTGCTTCCTACACACACGGGCCATATCTACTTCAACTCTGCTTAGGAAACTGACAAGAACAGTAGCTCCTCTTCAGTCCAATACACTGTACTTGCTGGGAACAGATACGAGTGCTATCTTTACTGTGTATGGCAAAGGGAGTGCAATATTGATATCCTTACCAGAAAACTACTCTTCCTTGTAGGACCAAAAACTGCATGTGATTCAACTCCATTTAGGACTAAAAAACAAACACTAGTTCGCCTTACAAGAAACACAATCTGCTTTTGAGAAAAGAGCACTCTTCTATTCTACTGTGTTTAATTTTGGCCAGAACAGTCAGCTTGATCAGAAAAAAAGAACTGTGCTTTCTACACACACGGACCATATCTAGTTGAACTCTGCTTAGGAAACTGATAAGAACAGTAGCTCCTCTCCAGTCCAATACACTGTACTTGCTGTGAAGAGACGCGAGTGCTATTTGCACTTTGTGTGTCAATGGGAGCACAATAGTGAATCTTCTTACATAAAACAACTCTTGCTCGTAGGAATAGAAACTGAATGTGATTCAACTCCATTTAGGATTGTGGAACAAATGCTAGCTCGCCTTACAAGAAACACATTCTGCTTTTGAGAAAAGAGCACTCTTCTACTCTACTGTGTTTCCTATAGTGCCAGAACAGTGAGCTTGCTCAGAACAAAAGAACTGTGCTTCCTAAACACACGGGCCTTATCTACTTCAACTCTGCTTAGGAAACTGATAAGAACAGTAGCTCCTCTTCAGTCCTATACACTGTACTTGCTGGGAACAGACGCGCGTGCTATTTGCACTGTGCATGGCAATGGGAGCGCAATTGTGACTTTCCTTACCAGAAAACAACTCTTGCTCGTAGGACCAGAAACTGCATGTGATTCAATTCCATTTAGTACTGGGAAACAAACACTAGCTCGCCTTAAAATTAACACACTCTGCTTTTGAGAAAAGAGCACTCTTCTACTCAACAGTGTTTCCTAGGGGTCCAAACAGTGAGCTTGCTCAGAACAAAAGAACTGTGCTTCCTACACACACCGGCCATATAAAGTTCAACTCTGCTTAGGAAACTGACAAGAACAGTAGCTCCTCTTCAGTCCAATACACTGTACTTGCTGGGAACAGACACGAGTGCTATTTGCACTGTGCATTGCAATGGGAGCGCAATTGTGACTTTCCTTACCAGAAAACAACTCTTGCTCGTAGGACCAGAAACTGCATGTGATTCAACTCCATTTCTGACTGGGAAACAAACACTCCCTCACCTTACAAGAAACAAACTCTGCTTTTGAGAAAAGAGCACTCTTCTAATCTACTGTTTTTCCTATGGGGTCCGAACAGTGAGCTTGCTCAGAACAAAAGAACTGTGCTTCCTACACACACGGGCCATATCTAGTTCAACTCTGCTTAGGAAACTGACAAGAACAGTAGCTCCTCTTCAGTCCAATACACTGTACTTGCTGGAAGCAGACGCTAGTGCTGTTTGCACTGTGTATGGCAATGGAAGCACAATAGTGACTCTTCTTACCAGAAAACAACTCTTGCTCGTAGGACCAGAAACTGCATGTGATTCAACTCCATTTAGGACTGGGAAACAAACGCTAGCTCGCCTTAGAAGAAACCCACTCTGCTTTTGAGAAAACAGCACTCTTCTACTCTGCTGTGTTTCCTATAGGGCCAGAATAGTGAGCTTGCTGAGAACAAAAGAACTGTGCTTCCTACACACACGGGCCATATCTAGTTCAACTCTGCTTAGGAAACTGACAAGAACAGTAGCTCCTCTTCAGTCCAATACACTGTACTTGTTGGTAACAGACACGAGTGCTGTTTGCACTGTGCATGGCAATGGGAGCGCAATTGTGACTTTCCTTACCAGAAAACAACTCTTGCTCTTAGGACCAAAACCTGCATGTGCTTCAACTCCATTTCTTACTGAGAAACAAACGGTAGCTCGCCTTACAAGAAACACACTCTGCTTTTGAGAAAAGAGCACTCTTCTACTCTACTGGGTTTCCTATAGGGCCAAAACAGTGAGCTTGCTCATAACAAAAGAAATGTGCTTCCTACACACATGGGCCATATCTAGTTCAACTCTGCTTAGGAAACTGACAAGAACAGTAGCTCTTCTTCAATCCAATACACTGTACTTGCTGCGAAGAGTCGCAAGTGCTACCTGCACTTTGTGTGTCAATGGGAGCACAATAGTTACTCTTCTTACAGAAAACAACTCTTGCTCTTAGGAATAGAAACTGAATGTGATTTAACTCCATTATGTCTGGGGAACAAACGCTAGCTTGCCTTACAAGAAATAAACTCTGCTTTGAGAAAAGAGCACTCTTCTACTCTACTATGTTTCCTATAGTGCCAGAACAGTGAGCTTGCTCAGAACAAAAGAACTGTGCTTCCTACACACACGGGCCATATCTAGTTCAACTCTGCTTAGGAAACTGACAAGAACAGTAGCTCCTCTTCAGTCCAATACACTGTAATTGCTGGGAACCGACGCGAGTGCTATTTGCACTGTGTATGGCAATGGGAGCGCAATAGTGACACTTCTTACCAGAAAACAACTCTTGCTCGTAGGACCAGAAACTGCATGGGATTCAACTCCATTTCTGACTGGGAAACAAACACTCACTCGCCTTAAAAGAAACACACTCTGCTTTTGAGAAAAGAGCACTCTTCTACTCTACTATGTTTCCTATAGTGCCAGAACAGTGAGCTTGCTCAGAACAAAAGAACTGTGCTTCCTACACACACGGGCCATATCTACTTCAACTCTGCTTAGGAAACTGACAAGAACAGTAGCTCCTCTTCAGTCCAATACACTGTACTTGCTGGGAACCGACGCGAGTGCTATTTGGACTGTATATGGCAATGGGAGCGCAATAGTGACACTTCTTACCAGAAAACAACTCTTGCTTGTAGGACCAGAAACTGCATGGGATTCAACTCCATTTCTGACTGGGAAACAAACACTCGCTTGCCTTACAAGAAACACACTCTGCTTTTGAGAAAAGAGCACTCTTCTACTATACTGTGCTTCCTATGGGGTCCGAACAGTGAGCTTGCTCAGAACAAAAGAACTGTGCTTCCTACACACACGGGCCATATCTAGTTCAACTCTGCTTAGGAAACTGACAACAACAGTAGCTCCTCTTCAGTCCAATACACTGTACTTGCTGGAAGCAGACGCGAGGGCTATTTGCACTGTGCATTGCAATGGGAGCGCAATTGTGACTTTCCTTACCAGAAAACAACTCTTGCTCGTAGGACCAGAAACTGCATGTGATTCAACTCCATTTCTGACTGGGAAACAAACACTACCTCACCTTACAAGAAACAAACTCTGCTTTTGAGAAAAGAGCACTCTTCTACTCTACTGTGTTTCCTATGGGGTCCGAACAGTGAGCTTGCTCAGAACAAAAGAACTGTGCTTCCTACACACACAGGCCATATCTAGTTCAACTCTGCTTAGGAAACTGACAAGAACAGTAGCTCCTCTTCAGTCCAATACACTGTACTTGCTGGAAGCAGACGCTAGTGCTGTTTGCACTGTGTATGGCAATGGAAGCACAATAGTGACTCTTCTTACCAGAAAACAACTCTTGCTCGTACGACCAGAAACTGCATGTGATTCAACTCCATTTAGGACTGGGAAACAAACGCTAGCTTGCCTTACAAGAAACCCACTCTGCTTTTGAGAAAAGAGCACTCTTCTACTCTACTGTGTTTCCTATAGGGCCAGAATAGTGAGCTTGCTGAGAACAAAAGAACTGTGCTTCCTACACACACGGGCCATATCTAGTTCAACTCTGCTTAGGAAACTGACAAGAACAGTAGCTCTTCTTCAGTCCAATACACTGTACTTGTTGGGAACAGACGCGAGTGCTATTTGCACTGTGCATGGCAATGGGAGCGCAATTGTGACTTTCCTTACCAGAAAACAACTCTTGCTCTTAGGACCAAATCCTGCATGTGCTTCAACTCCATTTCTTACTGAGAAACAAATGGTAGCTCGCCTTACAAGAAACACACTCTGCTTTTGAGAAAAGAGCACTCTTCTACTCTACTGTGTTTCCTATAGGGCCAGAACAGTGAGCTTGCTCATAACAAAAGAACTGTGCTTCCTACACACATGGGCCATATCTAGTTCAACTCTGCTTAGGAAACTGACAAGAACAGTAGCTCTTCTTCAATCCAATACACTGTACTTGCTGCGAAGAGTCGCGAGTGCTACCTGCACTTTGTGTATCAATGGGAGCACAATAGTTACTCTTCTTACAGAAAACAACTCTTGCTCTTAGGAATAGAAACTGAATGTGATTTAACTCCATTTAGGTCTGGGGAACAAACGCTACCTTGCCTTACAAGAAATAAACTCTGCTTTGAGAAAAGAGCACTCTTCAACTCTACTATGTTTCCTATAGTGCCAGAACAGTGAGCTTGCTCAGAACAAAAGAACTGTGCTTCCTACACACACGGGCCATATCTACTTCAACTCTGCTTAGGAAACTGACAAGAACAGTAGCTCCTCTTCAGTCCAATACACTGTAATTGCTGGGAACCGACATGAGTGCTATTTGCACTGTGTATGGCAATGGGAGCGCAATAGTGACACTTCTTACCAGAAAACAACTCTTGCTCGTAGGACCAGAAACTGCATGGGATTCAACTCCATTTCTGACTGGGAAACAAACACTCGCTCGCCTTAAAAGAAACACACTCTGCTTTTGAGAAAAGAGCACTCTTCTACTCTACTATGTTTCCTATAGTGCCAGAACAGTGAGCTTGCTCAGAACAAAAGAACTGTGCTTCCTACACACACGGGCCATATCTAGTTCAACTCTGCTTAGGAAACTGACAACAACAGTAGCTCCTCTTCAGTCCAATACACTGTACTTGCTGGAAGCAGACACGAGGGCTATTTGCACTGTGTGTGGCAATGGGAGCACAATAGTGACTCATCTTACAGAAAACAACTCTTGCTCGTTGGAATAGAAACTGCATGTGATTCAACTCCATTTAGTACTGGGGAACAAATGCTAGCTCGCCTTACAAGAAAACCACTGTGCTTTTGAGAAAAGAGCACTCTTCTACTCTACTGTGTTTCCTATAGGGCCAGAATAGTGAGCTTGCTGAGAACAAAAGAACTGTGCTTCCTACACACACGGGCCATATCTAGTTCAACTCTGCTTAGGAAACTGACAAGAACAGTAGCTCCTCTTCAGTCCTATACACTGTACTTGCTGCGAACAGACGCGAGTGCTATTTGCACTGTGCATTGCAATGGGAGCGCAATTGTGACTTTCCTTACCAGAAAACAACTCTTGCTCTTAGGACCAAAAACTGCATGTGCTACAACTCCATTTCTTACTGGAAACAATCGCTAGCTCGCCTTACAAGAAACACACTCTGCTTTTGAGAAAAGAGCACTCTTCTACTCTACTGTGTTTCCTATAGGGCCAGAACAGTGAGCTTGCTCAGAACAAAAGAACTGTGCTTCCTACACACACGGGCCATATCTAGTTCAACTCTGCTTAAGAAACTACAAGACAGTAGCTCTTCATCAGTCCAATACACTGTCCTTGCTGCGAAGAGTCGCGAGTGCTACTTGCACTTTGTGTTTCAATGGGAGCACAATACTTACTCTTCTTACAGAAAACAACTCTTGCTCATAGGAATAGAAACTGAATGTGATTCAACTCCATTTAGGACTGGGGAACAAACGCTAGCTCGCCTTACAAGAAACACACTCTGCTTTTGAGAAAAGAGCACTCTTCTACTCTGCTATGTTTCCTATAGTGCCAGAATAGTGAGCTTGCTCAGAACAAAAGAACTGTGCTTCCTACACACACGGGCCATATCTACTTCAACTCTGCTTAGGAAACTGACAAGAACAGTAGATCCTCTTCAGTCCAATACACAGTACTTGCTGGGAACCGACGCGAGTGCTATTTGCACTGTGCATGGCAATGGGCGCGCAATAGTGACACTTCTTACCAGAAAACAACTCTTGCTCATAGGACCAGAAACAGCGTGGGATTCAACTCCATTTCTGACTGGGAAACAAACGCTAGCTCACCTTACAAGAAAGACACTCTGCTTTTGAGAAAAGAGCACTCTTCTACTCTACTGGGTTTCCTATGGGGTCCGAACAGTGAGCTTGCTCAGAACAAAAGAACTGTGCTTCCTACACACATGGGCCATATCTAGTTCAACTCTGCTTTGGAAACTGACAAGAAAAGTAGCTCCTCTTCAGTCCAATACACTGTACTTGCTGCGAAGAGACGCGAGTGCTATTTGCACTGTGTGGGACAATGGGAGCACAATAGTGACTCTTCATACAGAAAACAACTCTTGCTCGTTGGAATAGAAACTGCATGTGATTCATCTCCATTTAGGACTGGGGAACAAACGCTAGCTCGTCTTACATGAAACCCACTCTGCTTTTGAGAAAAGAGCACTCTTCTACTCTACTGTGTTTCCTATAGGGCCAGAATAGTGAGCTTGCTGAGAACAAAAGAACTGTGCTTCCTAAACACACGGGCCATATCTAGTTCAACTCTGCTTAGGAAACTGACAAGAACAGTAGCTCCTCTTCAGTCCAATACACTGTACTTGCTGGGAACAGACGCGAGTGCTATTTGCACTGTGTATGACAATGGGAGCGCAATAGTGACTCTTCTTAGTAGAAAACATCTCTTGCTCGTAGGACCAGAAACTGCATGTGATTCAACTCCATTTAGGATTGTGGAACAAATGCTAGCTCGCCTTACAAGAAACACATTCTGCTTTTGAGAAAAGAGCACTCTTCTACTCTACTGTGTTTCCTATAGTGCCTGAACTGTGAACTTGCTCAGAACAAAAGAACTGTGCTTCCTATATACACGGGCCATATCTACTTCATCTCTGCTTAGGAAACTGACAAGAACAGTAGCTCCTCTTAAGTCCTATACACTGTACTTGCTGGGAAGAGACGCGCTTGCTATTTGCACTGTGCATGGCAATGGGAGCGCAATTGAGACTTTCCTTACCAGAAAACAACTCTTGCTCTTAGGACCAAAAACTGCATGTGCTTCAACTCCATTTCTTACTGGGAAACAAACGCTAGCTCGCCTTACAAGAAACACACTCTGCTTTTGAGAAAAGAGCACTCTTCTACTCTACTGTGTTTCCTATAGGGCCAGAACAGTGAGCTTGCTGAGAACAAAAGAATTGTGCTTCCTACACACATGGGCCATATCTAGTTCAACTCTGCTTAGGAAACTGACAAGTACAGTAGCTCTTCTTCAGTCCAATACACTGTACTTGCTGCGAAGAGTCGCGAGTGCTACTTGCACTTTGTGTGGCAATGGGAGCACAATAATGACTCTTCTTACAGAAAACAACTCTTGCTTGTAGGAATAGTAACTGAATGTGATTCAACTCCATTTAGGACTGGGGAACAAACGCTAGCTCGCCTTACAAGAAACACACTCTGCTTTTGAGAAAAGAGCACTCTTCTACTCTACTATCTTTCCTATAGTGCCAGAACAGTGAGCTTGCTCAGAACAAAAGAACTGTGCTTCCTACACACACGGGCCATATCTACTTCAACTCTGCTTAGGAAACTGACAAGAACAGTAGCTCCTCTTCAGTCCAATACACTGTACTTGCTGGGAACAGATGCGAGTGCTATCTTTACTGTGTATGGCAAAGGGAGTGCAATATTGACTTTCCTTACCAGAAAACTACTCTTCCTTGTAGGACCAAAAACTGCATGTGATTCAACTCCATTTAGGACTAAAAAACAAACACTAGTTCGCCTTACAAGAAACACAATCTGCTTTTGAGAAAAGAGCACTCTTCTATTCTACTGTGTTTAATTTTGGCCAGAACAGTCAGCTTGATCAGAAAAAAAAAACTGTGCTTTCTACACACACGGACCATATCTAGTTGAACTCTGCTTAGGAAACTGATAAGAACAGTAGCTCCTCTCCAGTCCAATACACTGTACTTGCTGTGAAGAGACGCGAGTGCTATTTGCACTTTGTGTGTCAATGGGAGCACAATAGTGAATCTTCTTACATAAAACAACTCTTGCTCGTAGGAATAGAAACTGAATGTGATTCAACTCCATTTAGGATTGTGGAACAAATGCTAGCTCGCCTTACAAGAAACACATTCTGCTTTTGAGAAAAGAGCACTCTTCTACTCTACTGTGTTTCCTATAGTGCCAGAACAGTGAGCTTGCTCAGAACAAAAGAACTGTGCTTCCTAAACACACGGGCCTTATCTACTTCAACTCTGCTTAGGAAACTGATAAGAACAGTAGCTCCTCTTCAGTCCTATACACTGTAATTGCTGGGAACCGACGCGAGTGCTATTTGCACTGTGTATGGCAATGGGAGCGCAATAGTGACACTTCTTACCAGAAAACAACTCTTGCTCGTAGGACCAGAAACTGCATGGGATTCAACTCCATTTCTGACTGGGAAACAAACACTCACTCGCCTTAAAAGAAACACACTCTGCTTTTGAGAAAAGAGCACTCTTCTACTCTACTATGTTTCCTATAGTGCCAGAACAGTGAGCTTGCTCAGAACAAAAGAACTGTGCTTCCTACACACACGGGCCATATCTACTTCAACTCTGCTTAGGAAACTGACAAGAACAGTAGCTCCTCTTCAGTCCAATACACTGTACTTGCTGGGAACCGACGCGAGTGCTATTTGGACTGTATATGGCAATGGGAGCGCAATAGTGACACTTCTTACCAGAAAACAACTCTTGCTTGTAGGACCAGAAACTGCATGGGATTCAACTCCATTTCTGACTGGGAAACAAACACTCGCTTGCCTTACAAGAAACACACTCTGCTTTTGAGAAAAGAGCACTCTTCTACTATACTGTGCTTCCTATGGGGTCCGAACAGTGAGCTTGCTCAGAACAAAAGAACTGTGCTTCCTACACACACGGGCCATATCTAGTTCAACTCTGCTTAGGAAACTGACAACAACAGTAGCACCTCTTCAGTCCAATACACTGTACTTGCTGGAAGCAGACGCGAGGGCTATTTGCACTGTGCATTGCAATGGGAGCGCAATTGTGACTTTCCTTACCAGAAAACAACTCTTGCTCGTAGGACCAGAAACTGCATGTGATTCAACTCCATTTCTGACTGGGAAACAAACACTCCCTCACCTTACAAGAAACAAACTCTGCTTTTGAGAAAAGAGCACTCTTCTACTCTACTGTGTTTCCTATGGGTTCCGAACAGTGAGCTTGCTCAGAACAAAAGAACTGTGCTTCCTACACACACAGGCCATATCTAGTTCAACTCTGCTTAGGAAACTGACAAGAACAGTAGCTCCTCTTCAGTCCAATACACTGTACTTGCTGGAAGCAGACGCTAGTGCTGTTTGCACTGTGTATGGCAATGGAAGCACAATAGTGACTCTTCTTACCAGAAAACAACTCTTGCTCGTACGACCAGAAACTGCATGTGATTCAACTCCATTTAGGACTGGGAAACAAACGCTAGCTTGCCTTACAAGAAACCCACTCTGCTTTTGAGAAAAGAGCACTCTTCTACTCTACTGTGTTTCCTATAGGGCCAGAATAGTGAGCTTGCTGAGAACAAAAGAACTGTGCTTCCTACACACACGGGCCATATCTAGTTCAACTCTGCTTAGGAAACTGACAAGAACAGTAGCTCTTCTTCAGTCCAATACACTGTACTTGTTGGGAACAGACGCGAGTGCTATTTGCACTGTGCATGGCAATGGGAGCGCAATTGTGACTTTCCTTACCAGAAAACAACTCTTGCTCTTAGGACCAAATCCTGCATGTGCTTCAACTCCATTTCTTACTGAGAAACAAATGGTAGCTCGCCTTACAAGAAACACACTCTGCTTTTGAGAAAAGAGCACTCTTCTACTCTACTGTGTTTCCTATAGGGCCAGAACAGTGAGCTTGCTCATAACAAAAGAACTGTGCTTCCTACACACATGGGCCATATCTAGTTCAACTCTGCTTAGGAAACTGACAAGAACAGTAGCTCTTCTTCAATCCAATACACTGTACTTGCTGCGAAGAGTCGCGAGTGCTACCTGCACTTTGTGTATCAATGGGAGCACAATAGTTACTCTTCTTACAGAAAACAACTCTTGCTCTTAGGAATAGAAACTGAATGTGATTTAACTCCATTTAGGTCTGGGGAACAAACGCTACCTTGCCTTACAAGAAATAAACTCTGCTTTGAGAAAAGAGCACTCTTCAACTCTACTATGTTTCCTATAGTGCCAGAACAGTGAGCTTGCTCAGAACAAAAGAACTGTGCTTCCTACACACACGGGCCATATCTACTTCAACTCTGCTTAGGAAACTGACAAGAACAGTAGCTCCTCTTCAGTCCAATACACTGTAATTGCTGGGAACCGACACGAGTGCTATTTGCACTGTGTATGGCAATGGGAGCGCAATAGTGACACTTCTTACCAGAAAACAACTCTTGCTCGTAGGACCAGAAACTGCATGGGATTCAACTCCATTTCTGACTGGGAAACAAACACTCGCTCGCCTTAAAAGAAACACACTCTGCTTTTGAGAAAAGAGCACTCTTCTACTCTACTATGTTTCCTATAGTGCCAGAACAGTGAGCTTGCTCAGAACAAAAGAACTGTGCTTCCTACACACACGGGCCATATCTAGTTCAACTCTGCTTAGGAAACTGACAACAACAGTAGCTCCTCTTCAGTCCAATACACTGTACTTGCTGGAAGCAGACACGAGGGCTATTTGCACTGTGTGTGTCAATGGGAGCACAATAGTGACTCATCTTACAGAAAACAACTCTTGCTCGTTGGAATAGAAACTGCATGTGATTCAACTCCATTTAGTACTGGGGAACAAATGCTAGCTCGCCTTACAAGAAAACCACTGTGCTTTTGAGAAAAGAGCACTCTTCTACTCTACTGTGTTTCCTATAGGGCCAGAATAGTGAGCTTGCTGAGAACAAAAGAACTGTGCTTCCTACACACACGGGCCATATCTAGTTCAACTCTGCTTAGGAAACTGACAAGAACAGTAGCTCCTCTTCAGTCCTATACACTGTACTTGCTGCGAACAGACGCGAGTGCTATTTGCACTGTGCATTGCAATGGGAGCGCAATTGTGACTTTCCTTACCAGAAAACAACTCTTGCTCTTAGGACCAAAAACTGCATGTGCTACAACTCCATTTCTTACTGGAAACAATCGCTAGCTCGCCTTACAAGAAACACACTCTGCTTTTGAGAAAAGAGCACTCTTCTACTCTACTGTGTTTCCTATAGGGCCAGAACAGTGAGCTTGCTCAGAACAAAAGAACTGTGCTTCCTACACACACGGGCCATATCTAGTTCAACTCTGCTTAAGAAACTACAAGACAGTAGCTCTTCATCAGTCCAATACACTGTCCTTGCTGCGAAGAGTCGCGAGTGCTACTTGCACTTTGTGTTTCAATGGGAGCACAATACTTACTCTTCTTACAGAAAACAACTCTTGCTCATAGGAATAGAAACTGAATGTGATTCAACTCCATTTAGGACTGGGGAACAAACGCTAGCTCGCCTTACAAGAAACACACTCTGCTTTTGAGAAAAGAGCACTCTTCTACTCTGCTATGTTTCCTATAGTGCCAGAATAGTGAGCTTGCTCAGAACAAAAGAACTGTGCTTCCTACACACACGGGCCATATCTACTTCAACTCTGCTTAGGAAACTGACAAGAACAGTAGATCCTCTTCAGTCCAATACACAGTACTTGCTGGGAACCGACGCGAGTGCTATTTGCACTGTGTATGGCAATGGGCGCGCAATAGTGACACTTCTTACCAGAAAACAACTCTTGCTCATAGGACCAGAAACAGCGTGGGATTCAACTCCATTTCTGACTGGGAAACAAACGCTAGCTCACCTTACAAGAAAGACACTCTGCTTTTGAGAAAAGAGCACTCTTCTACTCTACTGGGTTTCCTATGGGGTCCGAACAGTGAGCTTGCTCAGAACAAAAGAACTGTGCTTCCTACACACATGGGCCATATCTAGTTCAACTCTGCTTTGGAAACTGACAAGAAAAGTAGCTCCTCTTCAGTCCAATACACTGTACTTGCTGCGAAGAGACGCGAGTGCTATTTGCACTGTGTGGGACAATGGGAGCACAATAGTGACTCTTCATACAGAAAACAACTCTTGCTCGTTGGAATAGAAACTGCATGTGATTCATCTCCATTTAGGACTGGGGAACAAACGCTAGCTCGTCTTACATGAAACCCACTCTGCTTTTGAGAAAAGAGCACTCTTCTACTCTACTGTGTTTCCTATAGGGCCAGAATAGTGAGCTTGCTGAGAACAAAAGAACTGTGCTTCCTAAACACACGGGCCATATCTAGTTCAACTCTGCTTAGGAAACTGACAAGAACAGTAGCTCCTCTTCAGTCCAATACACTGTACTTGCTGGGAACAGACGCGAGTGCTATTTGCACTGTGTATGACAATGGGAGCGCAATAGTGACTCTTCTTAGTAGAAAACATCTCTTGCTCGTAGGACCAGAAACTGCATGTGATTCAACTCCATTTAGGATTGTGGAACAAATGCTAGCTCGCCTTACAAGAAACACATTCTGCTTTTGAGAAAAGAGCACTTTTCTACTCTACTGTGTTTCCTATAGTGCCTGAACTGTGAACTTGCTCAGAACAAAAGAACTGTGCTTCCTATATACACGGGCCATATCTACTTCATCTCTGCTTAGGAAACTGACAAGAACAGTAGCTCCTCTTAAGTCCTATACACTGTACTTGCTGGGAAGAGACGCGCTTGCTATTTGCACTGTGCATGGCAATGGGAGCGCAATTGAGACTTTCCTTACCAGAAAACAACTCTTGCTCTTAGGACCAAAAACTGCATGTGCTTCAACTCCATTTCTTACTGGGAAACAAACGCTAGCTCGCCTTACAAGAAACACACTCTGCTTTTGAGAAAAGAGCACTCTTCTACTCTACTGTGTTTCCTATAGGGCCAGAACAGTGAGCTTGCTGAGAACAAAAGAATTGTGCTTCCTACACACATGGGCCATATCTAGTTCAACTCTGCTTAGGAAACTGACAAGTACAGTAGCTCTTCTTCAGTCCAATACACTGTACTTGCTGCGAAGAGTCGCGAGTGCTACTTGCACTTTGTGTGGCAATGGGAGCACAATAATGACTCTTCTTACAGAAAACAACTCTTGCTTGTAGGAATAGTAACTGAATGTGATTCAACTCCATTTAGGACTGGGGAACAAACGCTAGCTCGCCTTACAAGAAACACACTCTGCTTTTGAGAAAAGAGCACTCTTCTACTCTACTATCTTTCCTATAGTGCCAGAACAGTGAGCTTGCTCAGAACAAAAGAACTGTGCTTCCTACACACACGGGCCATATCTACTTCAACTCTGCTTAGGAAACTGACAAGAACAGTAGCTCCTCTTCAGTCCAATACACTGTACTTGCTGGGAACAGATGCGAGTGCTATCTTTACTGTGTATGGCAAAGGGAGTGCAATATTGACTTTCCTTACCAGAAAACTACTCTTCCTTGTAGGACCAAAAACTGCATGTGATTCAACTCCATTTAGGACTAAAAAACAAACACTAGTTCGCCTTACAAGAAACACAATCTGCTTTTGAGAAAAGAGCACTCTTCTATTCTACTGTGTTTAATTTTGGCCAGAACAGTCAGCTTGATCAGAAAAAAAAAACTGTGCTTTCTACACACACGGACCATATCTAGTTGAACTCTGCTTAGGAAACTGATAAGAACAGTAGCTCCTCTCCAGTCCAATACACTGTACTTGCTGTGAAGAGACGCGAGTGCTATTTGCACTTTGTGTGTCAATGGGAGCACAATAGTGAATCTTCTTACATAAAACAACTCTTGCTCGTAGGAATAGAAACTGAATGTGATTCAACTCCATTTAGGATTGTGGAACAAATGCTAGCTCGCCTTACAAGAAACACATTCTGCTTTTGAGAAAAGAGCACTCTTCTACTCTACTGTGTTTCCTATAGTGCCAGAACAGTGAGCTTGCTCAGAACAAAAGAACTGTGCTTCCTAAACACACGGGCCTTATCTACTTCAACTCTGCTTAGGAAACTGATAAGAACAGTAGCTCCTCTTCAGTCCTATACACTGTACTTGCTGGGAACAGACACGCGTGCTATTTGCACTGTGCATGGCAATGGGAGCGCAATTGTGACTTTCCTTACCAGAAAACAACTCTTGCTCGTAGGACCAGAAACTGCATGTGATTCAATTCCATTTAGTACTGGGAAACAAACACTAGCTCGCCTTAAAATTAACACACTCTGCTTTTGAGAAAAGAGCACTCTTCTACTCAACAGTGTTTCCAAGGGTTCCAAACAGTGAGCTTGCTCAGAACAAAAGAACTGTGCTTCCTACACACACCGGCCATATAAAGTTCAACTCTGCTTAGGAAACTGACAAGAACAGTAGCTCCTCTTCAGTCCAATACACTGTACTTGCTGGCAACAGACGCACGTGCTATTTGCACTGTGCATGGCAATGGGAGCGCAATTGTGACTTTCCTTACCAGAAAACAACTCTTGCTCTTAGGACCAAAAACTGCATGTGCTGCAACTCCATTTCTTACTGGAAACAATCGCTAGCTCGCCTTACAAGAAACACACTCTACTTTTGAGAAAAGAGCACTCTTCTACTCTACTGTGTTTCCTATAGGGCCAGAACAGTGAGCTTGCTCAGAACAAAAGAACTGTGCTTCCTACACACATGGGCCATATCTAGTTCAACTCTGCTTAGGAAACTACAAGACAGTAGCTCTTCATCAGTCCAATACACTGTCCTTGCTGCGAAGAGTCGGGAGTGCTACTTGCACTTTGTGTGGCAATGGGAGCACAATACTTACTCTTCTTACAGAAAACAACTCTTGCTCGTAGGAAGAGAAACTGAATGTGATTCAACTCCATTTAGGACTGGGGAACAAACGCTAGCTCGCCTTACAAGAAACACACTCTGCTTTTGAGAAAAGAGCACTCTTCTACTCTACTATGTTTCCTATAGTGCCAGAAGAGTGAGCTTGCTCAGAACAAAAGAACTGTGCTTCCTACACACACAGGCCATATCTACTTCAACTCTGCTTAGGAAACTGACAAGAACAGTAGCTCCTCTTCAGTCCAATACACTCTACTTGCTGGGAACCGACGCGAGTGCTATTTGCACTGTGTACGGCAATGGGAGCGCAATAGTGACTCCTCTTACCAGAAAACAACTCTTGCTCATAAGACCAGAAACAGCGTGGGATTCAACTCCATTTCTGACTGGGAAACAAACACTAGCTCGCCTTACAAGAAACACACTTTGCTTTTGAGAAAAGAGCACTCTTCTACTCTATCGTATTTCCTAAGGGTTCCAAACAGTGAGCTTGCTCAGAACAAAAGAACTGTGCTTCCTACACACACCGGCCATACCTAGTTCAACTCTGCTTAGCAAACTGACAAGAGCAGTAGCTCCTCTTCAGTCCAATACACTGTACTTGCTGGCAACAGACATGAAAGCTGTTTGCCCTGTGTATAGCAATGGGAGCACAACAGTGACTTTCCTTACCAGAAAACAACTCTTGCTCGCAGGACCAGAAACTGCATGTGATACAATTCCATTTAGTACTGGGAAACAAATGCTAGCTCGCCTTACAATTAACGCACTCTGCATTTGAGAAAAGCGCACTCTTCTACTCTACTGTGTTTCCTATTGGGTCCGAACAGTGAGCTTGCTCAGAACAAAACAACTGTGCTTCCTACACACACGGGCCATATCTAGTTCAACTCTACTTAGGAAACTGACAAGAGCAGTAGCTCCTCTTCAGTCCAATACACTGTACTTGCTGAGAACCGATGTGAGGTTTGTTTGCACTGTGTATGGAAATGGGAGCGCAATAGTGACTCCTCTTACCAGAAAACAACTCTTGCTCATAAGACCAGAAACTGCATGTGACTCAACTCCATTTAGGACTGGGAAACAAACGCTAGCTCACCTTACAAGAAACACACTCTGCTTTTGAGAAAAGAGCACTCTTCTACTCTACTGTGTTTCCTGTAGGGACAGAACAGTGAGCTTGCTCAGAACAAAAGAACTGTGCTTCCTACACACACGGGCCATATCTAGTTCAACTATGCTTAGGAAACTGACAAGAACAGTAGCTCCTCTTCAGTCCAATACACTGTACTTGCTGGGAACATACGTGAATGCTATTTGCACTGTGTATGGCAATGGGAGCACAATCGTGACTCTTCTTACAGAAAACAACTCTTGCTCCCAGGACCAGAAACTACATGTGATTCAACTCCATTTAGGACTGGGACACAAACGCTAGCTCACCTTACAAGAAACACACTCTGCTTTTGAGAAAAGAGCACTCTTCTACTCTACTGTGTTTCCTATAGGGCCAGAACAGTGAGCTTGCTCAGAACAAAAGAACTGTGTTTCCAGCACACACGGGCCATATCTAGTTCAACTCTGCTTAGGAAACTGACAAGAACAGTAGATCCTCTTCAGTCCAATTCACTGTACTTGCTGGGAACAGATGCGAATGCTAT